>NW_008618311.1:44484-80559 GCF_000691845.1 Merops nubicus
GAAGTAGAAAAAATACTCTCAAACTGAGGCCAAAGGAAGTCATCCAGATTTGGGGACACTATTTAGAGAATAAGGCACTCCTCTAAAGTTCAAATCCTCCTTTTAGAGCCTGGGGTGTTACTTAAAAACTGTATGTGAGAAAGTCTCTTCAACTTACAACTGGAGTTGCTTTGGTTTTGATCTTGTAATTAGAAACCTGACAAGATACCTTGCCAAAAGACATGTTTCATTTTTAAGTTCATGTAATATCGTGATTAGGTTGATGCCAAGCTCATCAGGTTGGGACAGAGCTGAGAGGGGCCCTGTAGCAGGAGCTCCCAGGGACTCTGCTCTGGGGGGGATGCCAGGACCTGGGGACTGGCGAGTGGCTCCACTCAAGCTACACACACTGCTGGGAATGGGCATTGCTAGCTGCTGCCTTTCAGAAAGAACCCCTTTGCTAGTCACACTCTGGAGCCTTTTTCACTTGGAGGGTGGAGGAAGGACGCCTTGCAGCTCTCAACAAACCCTTACATGCCAGCTTGTCACAGGATTTGCAAACTTGTGTCTTTAGTTTAAAATATTTATGCTGTTCTTAGATAGGTGGACAAGAATGACTGAACTTTCAGGAGGCTTTCTTCTTTTTCTTTCTGAGGTGCTCCAGCTAAGTTAGAAATAATTAACTGGAAAGCAAACCTGTCTCTATTGCAAAGCAAACGAAAAAGGATTGCATAGAATTAAGTTTCTTTACCTGAATCAGGATATTGTTAGACACTAAGCAGCACAGAGCAAATATCCATTGACCTGTTCAAGTGACAGCTGAGATTCTGGACATAAAGAGAGGAGCCTCATGCAAACAAACAACCAGATCATGAATTTATGGTGATAAAAACATGGTACAAACATTTCATAAAATCAAAGCACACTGAAAATGAGCCTAGCAAAGCTTAGCTATCAAGCTGGAGTACAAAGAGGTTAGGAAAAATACAAACAGAATGTAAGCAAGCTCCTCTGAGTTTGAAGGTGTAGTTCAAGTGTTTACCAGTGATAATTTAAAATAGTTTTGCTGTCTAATCTGAACAGTTTCAGTGCTGGCAATATTTCAGTTCTGGGGAAAAAATTCAAAAACAGCTGGATTCTTTTTTTTCTATGCGTAATTTATGGCCAATTGTTAGTTTCACAATTATAAATATATAAAGCAAAATAAACACTAAAAACGGCAAGTTTTTATTCTCTGCTAGGGGGAAGAGTGTTCTTTCAACCTATCAACATCTCAAATTAACTTAGGAATAGGATATAAATTCAGAATATTTATGAAAAACAGTTATGGAACAGAAAGCAGGAGACAACAATTCCTTTGATGTATCACAATGACATTAATCCTTCTACAGCAAATGACTGAGGCAAATAAAATTATTTCATCTGGCATGTGTCAAGGCCCCAGAGCGATAGTTAGTAAATGTTCTATTATTGACCTGCTGGTTTCTGATTACTTTTGAGAACAGACATGTTTTGTGCTTCATTTAGTCAGCTGCCAGTTTATCCATAAAGTAAATTATCTGAAAGGAATGTTTTTTGTAATTGTTATTTTTATAATGAGATCACTTGAGAAGGAAAAAAAGTTGTTTCAGATAAACATTGCAAGGAATCTGTAGAGTTTTTTTCCTGTCTTCTCTTTATCTGATTACCCGTGCTTGAGATTTGGATGTAGCCCATCAGTCTTCAGTGCACAAACTTCTCTCCAGCTTGAGAATACAAAGAGCCTGCATCAAAAATACAACAGAATCTGGTTAAAGAATTAGAGCCTAATTAAAATTTCTACCAAAAATCTTCCCCTCTCACCCCTCAGTTTAGAAGACAAGCTAACTGGTGACTTCACTCTAGTAAATCGCATGCTTGATTACTTTAGAGATTCTAGCAACAGGAAAGACTTCTTACAAATATTGTAAAAATATAATTTTAGAAAGCTGTAAACTTGTGTTCTTATTTAATAGCTTAATCTCGTTGAAACAATAAAGCCAAGTGCTTAGGAGAATTCCCTTTTTCCACCACTGGTGTGCTGCAAAGCAACCCAAACCCCTCTGACTGCTGGGCCTGCCATTGTCACTGGTGCACACTGCTCCTCTCCCATCCCTCCTCAGTGAACAGCTTACTGATCCCGTGGATCAAAGGAGGAGATCCTAGGGAAGGCAAAACTAGAGATACGTCCTGAGCTTCACAGTGGTTGGGAGAAACTTGTTAGTCAACTGTTTCATCTTCAAGTTATTGTATGTAATACAACCAAACAGTGGGGTTCTTTCCAGGGTAGTTTATGAGAGCTTTAACTCCCTTGTTTATTTGCAAGCCCTTTTTTTGCATTGTTCTTACATTTTCATCTCAACAGCACTTTTTCTGCTCTTTGCCAACTTCCTGTGCTTATCTTGCTCTCCACTTTCTCCTCCCTCTCACTGAGTCACATCTTCTGAGTTCTGCCATCACCCTGCCCAGCCCTTTCCACCCATTGTCATGACTTTGTCATCCTGACTGGTGCTGGGCTGTGCAGTCAGGAAGTGGTGTGACAGCAGCTCGGCCTGCTCACAGGCAGTGCATTTGGGAGGTAGACAATAACAGGGACTCAATGATCTTAAAGGGCTTTCCCAACCAAAATGATTCTATGGTGGCCATTAAAAAAAAACCCAACTTTATTCAGTTAAAGAAACTGTCTTTATTCTTCCTGTAAACAGCTGTAATGTAATTTGAAATATGCTGTAGAGACATCACTGCATACAGAAAACAGAGACCACAGTTGCATTTTCAATCCATGAGAACCCTGCCTCTGCTCTGAATTTTTCCTGCCTCCAAGGGCTTTCCCTAGTCATTGGCAGAACAGGTATCTGAAAGTTACCCTATTAGCAATAATCTGATTTTGTTTGGCCAGGCTCACCCTCATTGGGGCAGTTACTGTGTTCTTTACCTCTAGGCTCCATGGAGATGGCTCTCTAAGGAATCCAGTTCCACCTGTGTTGCCAAAATAATGTTTATGTGACCATATTAAAAAAACTATCAGTCTGAAAAGTGGTGGGAGTTCAGAGAGAACATTTGCATGAAACGTCTGCCTCTCCAGGCTTTTATGTTAAGATTTTGGGGATATGCTTCTGCTGTTTTATCTGTGATTCATCTTTACTGTACAAAATAACCCCCAATAACTGTGAATTAATATTCACAAGGAGCAGAAGTGGGGTGCAATGACGAGGTCTCCAGCAGGTCTTGGAACATTCTACAGCAAAAATAAAAAGGAAAATGAAACTGGCTAAAATGGCATGGATGGAATGGTGCTCACCCACACAGAGCAGGTTACAGAGGGTAAGGAAACCTCAGGCACCCTCTGCCCAACATATTTACTGGCAACTGCAGCAATTCCTGCAGCCACCTCGGGTGGAATTACTATGCAAAGGTTGTTTTTACAATCCTCTCCATAAAACGATTGTAAACCACCATATGTTTGACTGTCTCTTTAAGACTTTGGCAAGTGTTTTGGCATACTTAGGTTCTACCCTGTTCTTGTAAGTGTTGCTTATTGCTATGGCAACACTAATCAATCATCATGCTAAAAATAGGCCTTTCATTTCTCAAGTGGTTATCTGTAGTGAATTGAAAATGCAACTGTGGTCTGTGTTTTCTGTATGCTGCTTTCATTTCCCTTTATTTTAATCTGGAAACACTCGTGTTTATATGTGGTAATTACTATTGCAGACTCAGGTTATCTCACTAGTTATTCTCTCGAGCCTTAAACCTCTCCCAGGTCTTCCAAAAGGAGTGCCAAATACAGAAAGTTTAAGAAAACAAAGAAAAAAACCCAGAATATTCCCCTTGATTTTGAGTGCCACCGGTGTACCGGACTATAACAAATTTTGAGGGGTTGATTTCACATCTAAAAAGTCTCATTTCAAGTTCAGGACTGCATCTGCCACCGTGTTCTGTGGCAGAGGAGCCCTGCCAGCTGCAGGCAGTGCCAGGGGAGCTGGGAGCAGGGCCCTGTGCGTTCCTGCGGGCGCATCCATCCCCTGCCAGGTCTGTGCTGGAAGAACACACCCCGGGGAGGCAGGGCAGAAAGGGAGTGGTGCTTCAAAAAAAGAACTACTGAAAGGTTTATTACTTACCATTCACTCCCGAGTTTGATTCTGACTGTTGCATAACACTTTTAATCCCTGTCTAAGTAAATATCCAGCTACTTAGGGAGGGGGGAAAAAACCCAATAACTTTTTGCGTGCTGAATAATAGTCTTCTGAATGATGCATAAACAGTTTTCTGGTTCTGCCAGAGCCCTCTGCCAATTAGTCAGAGTGCAGCTGATGAATCATGAGACACATTCTGTGAAATGTTCAAAAATTTGGACCCTGCTAAGTGTTCCTGAAAGCCAGTGAGACCCCCCACAGCTGCTGAAACAGTGGTTGGCAGCCAGTCGAGTTTCTGAGAGATATATTTGCAATGGAGTACTTTTTGGTGAATTTAAGGTTTTATTTGGGGTAAATTCATGTTACCATTTATAACCTCTAATTAGATTGTTATAGTCCTTGCCTTTCTACTAAATACACAGGGAGGCTGACTATTCAAAGCTGGTGCAGAAAATGACTTCCCGCTCTCTAATGAGGTGGCTTGAGGTAAATGGCACTTAAATTCTTCTGTAATACTCTGAAGATTTCTCATCTTTTCTTAATGTTTCCTTTTTTGAAATACAAGATTAGAAGTGCTCTTTTTTTTTATTCAAAGTTTAGATTCTGGGTCACAGGAAACAACAACTAGATTGAGGCAGTGGCTTGCTGAGCTGCTACAGACAGCCTAATGCAGCCTTAAGTTCAATATCTGAAATGGCTGTGTTGCAAAGTGCCATCAGCTGACTCATTGCTGGTAAACTCCAGGCAGTGACTGAAGAGAGTAGATTTTTTAAAATAGCAAGGTACAAGGGAAATCTGGCATTTGACTATTCAAATTTTCCTCTGAAACCGTAGCCATGGTTCAAATCAAACACACAAAGGGATTTCATATTTTGCGTGGTTCTCCTCTGCTGGACCTGAAACTGTGACCCAAAAGGAGATATTTTGATAATAAAAAAATTAATATTGAAGAATGTACTCCATCCAACACCACCTGAATTTCTATAGTTAGATCATCAGGAAAGATACTGAATCAGAACCAGGGAGGAGGAACTGCTTTGGTAACGGTGTTAACTTTGTTTTAGCTGTAAATGACACATGCTATCCTGAGTTCCTTCTGGCAACAGGCCCATGAGAGGAGCACCAAGGCCTGTGGTGGCCCCTGCTACTGCCCAGAAGAGCTGAGAGAACTGTGCTCCCCGGGGCCGTTAAGGTGTCAGCACAGTCTGAGCAGTTTCCATGGTCACTGAGGCTTCTGACAAACCACCAGACCCAGACTGTGTAACTTAAAAGTTTGCAAACTCACAAAGCTCTGACCTAGTTACTCAACCCACTCAAGGCCTTCACGGCCCTTCCACTAGTGACAGATCACTGATATTATTCTGTTTTCTGGTTTTCTCTATTACTAGATTTTATTTAGGGAGTGTTGATTTTGTTTATTTGTGTAGCAAAGAAAATGAAATTTGGGTCCTCAGATCAAGAGAGCAGCTACTTAACATACAGTAACATGCAAGGAAAACATGGCCTGGAGCAGTAGCCTTGAAATAGAGACAAGATGTTGGTAAATGTTTTCCTAATAACAGATTTCCAGCCAGTATATCCTAGATGGTATGGCACACAGCTCTACCATTTTCAGGAAAAATGTTCTAAAAGCTGTTATTCAGACCTAAGCCTTGAGTCCTTAGTGGTGCAGTCCCAGTTACACTAGTAACTGCTGATGAAACAAAATATTCCTTGGCAGTGTCCCCTCTTTTCCTCAGGGCTGCTTTCCACGGGATGCCCATACGCAGAGGTCTGGTGTCAGCAGGGGCTCTGTGACCCCCATACTTACACATCTTGGTAAAATACAAGGCTGGCATACACTAAATTTTTGAGATCAATAACCCATGATTTTACCACCCTAGCACCAATGTAGTTATTTCCCAAATGCTCTAAAAACTGTGCAGTAGATGATGTCTGTCGTTAGGTTATACATTTTTTTTAAAAATCTGCCTTTCATAATCCACCTCCAGTAGTAATTTACTTTTCAACCCTCTGTGTTCTCCTGCAAACACAGAAAACAACCAGAATGTTGGTTTGAATACAAATGCTCTGGATGACATCAGCCATTGTTTCAGGACCTGCTGGCATCACTCAGTCTCCTGGGTCATTCTCTACTTTTTTGTAACATCACATTTATAACTTTTCTTACTCTAGGAACATTCTGTGATAGAATCCTTTTAATCAACCCCTTTTATTCATCTCTTCTTCCAGCTGTCAATACAGTTCAAGGACATTCATTCCACCTTTTGGTTAATTTTGGAGAGCCAAATTAGAGCCTTATGACAAACCTTGGCTGCTTCTTTCTTTTCTTTATTTTTTCCCCAGCTTCTTTCCCTGTAGTGCCTACTTTTTGCCAAGGCTTTTTTGTTTGCAGATGCCTCTGGATGTCTGCCAGAATAGGGGCAGCATACAGATACATGGTGAAACCCCAATTGGGAGAATATCTGGATTTTTTTTGTTGTCAATTCATATTACAAGATACCCTGTTCTGACAGACTGTAAATATTGTATATTTTCAGCTGGCCCTTCCTGAGATGTACACACAGGAAATGTTTAATTGCCCACAGAATATAGGTGATAGGAGCTAGCAGATCTGTCACTGAACTTGCCCCATCCTGTACTCTACATACATTCTTTTTTTCATCTCCCACATGCTCACTCAGTGAAGACATTGCATAGCTCAGAGCCAGCTGCAGCTTAGGCTGGATTGAAACTCATAAATGTCCTACTCCACAGAAACCTTTAACAAAAGGCAAAACGTCTGTAAGCTGTGAAGAGAAGCCTGTGTGGTCTGGGCATCTGCAGCACCAATGTTCTACACGGGAGTTTTTCAGTATGCTAATGGAGAGACAGTTTGAGCAGAAGCCTTCCACGACACCAAAACCTTATTCTGGCAAAACTCTCTCACCTGTGTTTTCAAAAAGGCTTGGTTCTAAGTGTGCTTATTGAATACTAGATATCCTGTGATCAGAAGACTGGACAATAACGTGTTGGGTGCTACCTGTGGCATCAGGATTAGATTGTTGCAGTCTCAAAGGAGCTGGCTTCCATCTCAGTTTTGTTGCACTACAGCTGACCTCCTAAATCATCCCCTCTTTTCTTTCTCCTCAGCCCCTCCCTTAGAAGAACTTTCTGAATTTTTATCAAGTCCGAACTTGGACCAACAGCAATGTGAACACTGAGGCATCATAATGTCCTCATTGTCTAACCTGTATGTACAGTACATTAAATAATCCCACTCTTCACAAAGCCTTTCTGCCACAGGGCATTCGTGATGCATCACAGGGAACCGGCACTTCAGTGCCACTGGCAGTTAATGGGAGGAAAGATTGGTGACTAATAGTAAAGGTGCTGAACTAGGATCCTTCAGAGTTTGTTAGAAGTTGATTTCAAAGTACTGAAATGCTAAAGAAAATATATTTTAAATGTTTGGGTTTTTTTTTTTTTTTCTGCGTGTAATTGGTTGCCTAGTATTGTAAATTCTAGTCTTGATAAGCCAAAGAAATTAAGCAAACCACAGAAAAATATATTTACTCCCATATAAAATACAGAAATATTACCTTTGATAGATAAACATCTGTGCATTCTTAATTTTCATGTATTGCTAGCTAAAGATTGATTTGGGTTTAGTATAAAGGAATTTCCACAGCAGCTCAAAACACATCTTCATTTCATTAACAGGAAATTATGCTAAAATTAATTTCTTACTGAAAATTTCAAAAAGCCCTGACATCATCACATTGATGTCTCTTTGTTTAGCACCTGCAGCTAGTGAAGTGTCCTTGGATTGTTTTATTTGGGGCATAGACTAATCTATGATGACAAATGCTTAGCTGCTCTCGAGATGCTGGTGAAATGAATCTGTAACCAGACATTCAGGATATTTCTACTCTCATACATAGTGAGCATGAAAACTGTTGTACCCAGTTGTTCCAAAGTGCTTAACTGATTTTTTTATACTCTCATTATAGTATTCAACTTTTAGATAGAATTTCTACATCCCTCCAGAATCATAAAAACCTTTGCTGTTATATTCTGTGTACTCTTACTTTTTCTTGAAGTAATCTGAAAAAAAATAAGAAAGTTGATAACAAAGAGGGTAAGTATATCAGCTGATGAAGCAAAGCATATTTTTTATGTCAAACGTATTTTTTCTTTTGTTGCAGTGTTCATTTTTGCCTAAATTCTCCATTCATATAGAAACAAAATACGAGGACAACAAAGGAAGCAATGACAGTGTAAGTATGATGGCTTTTGCAAAATTTGGCTTAATCCTTCTAGTTAATCCTGGTCTATACGTGGGGGTGACAGGCCTTTCAGTCTGGGAAAGGGGCTGACCAGGCTCCTATCTTGCACCTACCCCAGTGTACTGTTCCTTAACAGTTTGTGGGCTTGCAGGGTAATTGCCTCTAAAGCACCACGAGAGGAAAGATTTGTGCACACAACTTCCCTTCTGCATCTCATATTCCACTTGTTATTTCTCTAAACACAACACCATTTACATATGTGAATTTAGTCCTGATGAACATTTAGGGTGAGTAAAGAAAATATTGCTCTGTGTTTGTGTGTGTGTAATTGTATTCCAGTTTATCTGTTTCACATTATTCTCTTTGAATAAAGGGGGTTGAATTCAAAGGAGCTGTTAGGAAGAGTAAACAGGAAACAAAACAATGGTCAGAGATGAGAGATCTCAGTAAACAGCTTCAAGGGAACAATGGCTGGACCTCTGAGGTGATGCTTTTGGCAACCACTTACTAAATGTTAAAAAGTTCTCAGAGTTAGAGCTTAGAGATGAAAGGATCATTAACTATGCAAGATCCTCTCTGGAGGAAGGGTGGGAATGAGGAGCCAGCAGCTGCGGATCAGGAGATGCTCAGGAATAGAAGGCAGGAGGTCAGTTAGACTTTGCTGTCCTGACAGGGAGCAGAGTCATACATTTGCAAGAAAATAATAACTTCTGATAAATGCAGGCATGTAAAGCTCCAGCCCTTGGACTGATACACAGATATGTTTCATGTTTATATTCTTTGAACAATCGTTTGTTGCAGATTTAGGGGAAGACAATTCTCATAGGTGTGAAATAAGGTAAAAATGTCTGGAGAATCGATCTGTCATACAGACACCTGGTGAAGGACTGTTTGACCTCACCGTGGAGAAAGCAGGTGACAGTAAAGCAGATTTTAAGCAGTCTGAGTAACAGAGGCTTTCAGTTTCCAGGGGTGTCCCTCCAGCAGCCCTGCTAGGGTTGAGGAGTTCTGTTCTCCAGGTGGGAGGTGTGTTTCCCTCCCCACACTGGGCCTGCTGACATCTGCTCCACTGCTCAGGGCAGAGTCAGCACGTGTGAACAACAAGGTAGCAGTTGGAATAAAGCTTTTGGCACACAGGCACTTTCCTGATGGGAACAGGACAGAGATCATGTATTAGCCACCAGACACAGCGACCTTCAGCCACTGCTAGGCTAAGGCAGATCAGGGAGGGAGGAAAAACAAGTGTATTGCATTACCAGCTGTAGGAGCATTATGTAATTACACACTTTTTAACATTCACTTCTGCTTTTTGGCAGCACTTTAATTCAGAGCAAGCCCACACCTTTAGTTTTGGGGGGGTGCAAATTAGTTTCCTGGTACATTATAATGTCAGCAAAGAGAAGTCACGTTCTGTGCTGCTGATGCCTAACAGAGGAAGAAGTGGAGCTATTTAATCAGTGAATCTTCACGTTTTCCTGTGTCAGCTTTGTGGCTAAAACACTATGAATCAAGCCCTGAATAGTACCCAACCGATGAATTTAAGATGGAAGTAACACAGAGGTGGGATACTCAGACAATGTAAAGAATCTGCTTGAATCCAGCTGCTCAAATGTCATTTTTACCAGAGTGTCAGTGGGGTAATATATTCTATTACCTTTGTATTGTGGTACCTGACTCACAGACTAGGCAAGTATTTACCAAGAGTAACAGATTAAATTGACCCTTACTTGAACTGAGGGGTAGAAAGAGAAGCTGAGTTAGAGGGCTGTGCTCCAGCCCTGATGTCCATGATTTTGTAATTGAGAGCTATGCTAGGCACTAGTGTGAACACAATAAACCTTTGGAAGAGCTACAGGTTGTGCTGCTGCAGCACTGGGCTGCTGGAAAGAGAGTAAATATGGAGAGATGGGATTGAGTCTGCAGAGAGGCTTCAGTTAAACCAAACACCTTGGAACTAAGGGACTGAGTCAGGCTGGTTTCTAGTACTCAGTGGTTTAAACCTCACCTTAAAGAGTGTGTTTCTCTCTTGTATCAAGCATGTTTAGATTAAATTTCACTATGTTTGCCTGATAAGAAAGCAACAGGAAATATTGCATCTGTTTATATATATATAAAATCTGTTGATTTTGCAGTTATAATGCAAAATATACTGAATTAATATTAATATTACAGTAATTAGGGTAATAATGCATGTCTGACTTTAACTCAACTATTCCTATTTTTTGACATCATACAGGTTTTTTTGAAGCTCTGAACTAGTCTTCATTTCTGTGCTATCTAATAAAGTAGAAATTGTGAAAAGTAGTAATTAGATATAAGGATACTAAAGCTAATTCCATTGATTAGTGGAAAAAAAGCAATATAAATGCTCTTGGGTTCCTGTTGTCATTTAGCAGGCTAGTATGTTATTAGAGTTATTTTATTTAACATTGCATTGTCTGGTAAAATTCTACCTAATTACTGCAATATATCTTGATGCAAAAGTCCTCCTGTTTTTTCTTTCCAATTGTTATGATGATAGAAAAAACTAGTGAGACATAATGATACCTGCTTTGGAACTTGATTTTTCTATGGCTTAGGCTTTGTCATCATTTTAACCCATTCTACATGTGCTTAAAGCAGTAGTGTTCTGATCTGTTAAAGTCTGCACTTGATTTGCACAAATATAAAAATTCCCAGAAGGAACAATGGGCAAAGCCCCCTTTATTTAGATAAAATATTGTGTAGAGGGTGGTGGTGCAGTACCATGAAACCATCCAGCAGTGATTCCTAGTGCTACAGGGCAGCTGAGTTTGCTGTCTTACGTCTAGATGTTTGCATGGCAACTCTCTCCTCAGAAAAACAGACTCAGTGCTGGGTGAACGTGTTAGTACATCAAATATTGTCCCTGCCACCTTGCAGCTTTACAGCTTCATTAGTAGGGTTAGAAGCTAAACCAAAGAGCCAAGCCAAGCCATCCTGTGTTTCCTCTCATGGGTCTTTTAAAAACTAAACTTCCTAGTTTAAAAAGAAAAATTATTTGTATTTTATTTTCAATTACAGAAAGGAACTTTTGAAAAATTAGAATGTTATGTAAATGAGACTGTAGGTGGTATCTGCAGAGTAGGTGAAAATATTGCTCCTTACCTAAGTCAAGGTTGCAGTGGAACTGCTGAGAAGAGGGAGGTGCAGGTGCCTAGACAGACAGCTTCAGCCAACACAGCAGGCTGGGAAGTGCTTAGTAACTGCTCAGGGCACACTTCTCTCCTATGAGAAAAATTAGCAGTTAGGGAATTTGAATATAGATACACAAAGTCTGTATTTTGAATATTAAAACCTTAAGTTAAATACAAGAGCATTCTTAAGGTTATCTAATTAACAGAACGGTCAGAAATCCCTGGCAGGAGTGCTGGTTTGTGAATAAAAGATTAGCCTGTGGTTTTCATGAGCAGACTTTGTTAACCTCTTTTTTTTTTTTTTTATTTAGGCAGATATTAATTTTCCTTTAACAGTCTATTGATTGGTCAGTATTTATGTCACATAAGGCTAATTTTATTCTAAACAATGTATTGCTCTCATTTTTCTGCTATCCCTATTTTTACTATTTTAGTCTACACTGCAGGCACACATTTTATGCTTTTTTCTTTATTTTAGTGGAGGATGCATCAGCTTAGGCTTTCTGTTGATTGCAGAGGATCCACCACATGGCTCCAGCAGCTATTGTGATCATGCCCAGTGGTCTCACAGGCTGCAGCTCTGTGGCTGTTCTCTCATGGCACGGGCTACTCCTGGTGAACATTTCTGAAACGTGGTCTGTAGCTGAAGTGAGAGGAAAGGTAAAGTGAAGGCAGACACTGTCCAAGCCAGTCACTGAATCACAGAGACATTGCAATTTTCCTGTTTGTTGCAGAAGGTTCTCTGTTTGGCTGGGTTTTGTTGTTTTGTTTTTTAGTCACAGAATTAATTTCTGCTGATATTTGAGCAGCGAGTTTTTGCCATCTGATGGCATCTGGGGAAAGCAAAAAAGTACAGCTTGTAAAAATAATGCAGTAGTCAGTAAGAGGAATTCACTGTAACATGGTGCCTTGCCCTTTGTAACATAACATTTTGCTCTGGAGAAGTCAGTGGCTGGATCTTGGTTATTAAAGAGTAACATGCAAGATCTTAAAATAGCATAGTCTCTCTTTTTGTTAAAGGGCCATGACATTTATTAGCAAGAATAACATTATTCTTATGGGTAATGAAGACATGGAGTAAAGATTTTGAGGCTATATTTCAGGATGACAAAGTATGGGTATCATCAGGCAAAGTAAGCAAGTGTCTGTCTCAGTAATGCTGAAAGAGTCATCAGAGCTACAGCACTAGTTCTTTGTCAGCCAAGGGAAAAATATATTATGAACATGTTTCTTGGCTTTCAAAGGTAATAGTGTTGAAAATGCATGTCTCAGAACAACCATTTGCCAAATGAAAACAAGAGGTAGTTCTCTACTCCATGTAGTTATAAATTAACACTAGTAGCACTTGACACATGAATAGCCTGAGGATGCCAAAACCAGCCAGCTAATAGCAGATATTACCTGATATGCAACCAAAGTAAACTGCAGTGCCATCATTTAAAGTCAGAAAATCCTTTCTTGTCAGTGGCTCCTACTCCTGCAGCCCCACAAGTAACTGTACAGGATGGGATCACTCCTCATGCTTCACCCTTAGTGTGTGTCCCTGAAGGGCTGGCTGCGAAACATTGGACTAAAGTAAAATAAATTGTAGGTATGGCCAGCTAAGAAGAGAAGCTGTTTCTAGTTTGCTGGGTTTAGGGTGATTTTTTTTTTCTATCTTAGTAACATGGAACTAGGTTGTAACAAACTCCAGTATAGCACATGTAAATGAAATGTAAATTTGCTATTTAAGGGAACTGCCATGAAACACTGATTTCAGCTGAAATAGATTCAGCTGTGCCCTGGCTTAGCCTCCCCACACTGCAGGATCTCATGCTGTAAATTGTCTGAAGGACTGCTCAGCACTGCTGCAGAATATGCCAAAGTCAAAGCTAGGGTCACTTTTAGGGATGATTTTATTTGCACCCAGACTTCTTCTGTATGATGGTGTTGAGTATCTGTCTCCTCTGTAATTTGCAATGAAAAACCTTGGTTGTGTGAAGCTTCCCCCCTTCAGCAAGTCTCAAAAAATACAGGCAAACAAGTGGAGAAGTTAGCCTAAAATGCCTTCTGTGTGAAGAGCTCTCTTTTTGTTGAGCATAACCACAAATAGTATGTCCCAAGCACAGATGGCTATTGGAGAACATAAGATAAGGCCCATGCTGACAGAGAGTGTGAACAAGCAATATGGTTGTGCCTCTACTTTTTGATTGCTCTAAACGAACTACTGAAGTTAATTAGTGAATCTAACACTTGAAACAGATGTGACCTGAAAAAACCCAATCCCCAATAAGTAAATATTGTTGATAGTATACTATGGTCTCAGAAGCATAGCTACTTTGCCATAATTACATGAAAATGCATTTCTCAGTTCAGAAAGTACAAATGGAAATATTTCATGAGAGATGGAATAAGAGGCAGGGTGACATGGAGATAAAAAGGAGCTGATAAATATGTAACTGCTTCTTCCACTCTGCAGCAGACAGTGATATTCCCGTGCCATTCAGTGAGCCAAAGTTCCTGCTCTCAGGGAGAGATTTAGTCTTTTTCCACAGAGGAACTGCTCCCAGTTAAGTGTGTCCACATAAATAGCTGTAGCCAGTGAACAGGTCTGAGATCAGTCCATTGCTGTAGTCTTTACCTGTGTAAATCTCAGAAGCAAATTAATGGACTTTGGAGGCAACTGAGTTTGGAACATGGCTTACTGAAAAGTTATACACTGAACAAAACTCCACAGCTCAAGTTCTGAATAAGTGTTCTTTTTTTATAGACCAAATTTTCCTTCAGAAAAGAGAGTTAAAGTAGACCAGATGACACAGCCTGCTAAAGGATGCTGTGATGATAAATTGGAGACCAGCCAATAGTTCTGACAATAGCAATCTGAGGAGATGAGAATTTCAAGGTGGAGAGTAGGTTTCATGTCAGATTTTATCTTTTCTTTTGGGGGAGATATATATTCTTGCAGTCCTTACTGCAATTATACCTCCAGCTTTCACATACTATGAAATCAAGATTTAAACCATCCTACAAATAATGGATACAAAACAAGTATGAAAAACATAGAGATCTTCTCCCACCCAAAAGCTCACAAAAAATAGTTTCAGAAAAAAACATACCAATTTTGTTTGTTTGTAGTACTGAATACTGAATTTTGTAGATAGGTTGCCTTATCACTTCCATCTCTGAACAACTTGTCTTTATTTCTAAGTTGGCCTGTTAGTTAACTGCTCCTACAGGAAATGTACTGTTCTGTGTGCACTGGTGTTTAACATGCCAGTCAGCTGCCTTACCACAGCAACGACCAAACTCCTTGTATCTAGGCTGGTTAAAAAAAAACATAACAAAACAAAACACCACAGCATTTTGTAGGAAAGACAGAGACAAGCAACTTTCCAGCTGGTCATCCCTTCAATACCTTCTTTGCTTTTGGTGATAGAAAAAAAATATTACATATCAGAATCATCTGTTATGAAACAAAGCCAAGCCAAACAAGCACAGATTCGACCCTCGGAGTCTTAGGAGTGTAGATGAGTGAGGAGTTTGCCACTGTGAATGTAATCAATGGATTCAGCAGAGTCTGGCTTTATACTATTTATAGCCAAACCAGGGTAGCTGTGGTGATTTGCCATAAAAAATTTTGGATTAGCTACATCTGAATGAGGTTGAAGCCAGCAACTGAGCCTGAAGATAGAAGAAAAAGAGGAAAAATGGGAAAGGAGCTTGTAGAAAAAAAGATATTAAATTTGTTGTTGACTTAAAATTGTCTCATAACCTGACTTTCTGTTCTGGCTTTGGCTACAAGGAAAAGAAAATTCACTAGCAAATTATGTGCTAGGACATGTCTTTGTAGGTCATGAGAAAAATAAAGGAAAGAAATTTAAATACACCAGCACTTAAATTTTTTGTGGTATTCTGTATGATCTTTCTTTCCTCAGGTACTAGAGTCATCTGCCAGGGTTTTTTTGTTGGTTTTTTTTGGTGTGTTTTTCATTTTGTGGTGGTTTTTATTGTGTTGTTGGGTTGTGGTTTTTTTATTATTATTTTTTATTTTCCCCAAAAGAAACTATTTGCCATTTTAAAGATCACCCAATTAAAACCTTCCCTCCACTATTTGTCATTCTTTGTTGAATGAATCTAAATAACTAGGAGTTTCCATTCCTCCTAGATAGAAAGAAGTATATAAATGTCTGTCTGTTATAAATAAGTTGTCACAACCCCCATGCCCCCCAAGAAATACTTGAAACCCACAGCAAAAAGGACACTTCAGCTTGAATGTTACTCTTTGTTTTCCATTTGATTGTGTATTTCAATCTCAGTTAATTACTTGGCTTCCAAATGTAAAGCCTGTCCAGTTCTTTCCAATGTAATATTTAATATTCTGCCTTTCTACATCGTCTTCTTAAGGATACAGATTGTTCTCATCATTCAGTTTCTGCACATTTGCAAATACAGTTGCACAGATTGGGAGCCTTATGCTTCTTTTCGTGGCCTTTAATCTCTTCCTTTAAAACTTTCAAATTTCTGTAGTCTCTTTGCTCACAAATGCAATAAACCCATCCTCCCTACAGGTTTTAAGACAATCCCAGATTATGTGGCTAGGAGAGGCAGTAAGAGAATTAGAGCTAAGGAAGAAATCAGTCTTGTTCTCTAATGACTTCTTATTTTCTGCTGCTGATAGAGTGAGAAGATTAAATCTCTATCTGGAAATCTTGTGAGGACAATCTAAGGAAGGGAGAAGGATAAATGATTAGACAACAAACTTCTGCCAGCAAAGGAAAGCACAAATGTCATTCAACAAATGTTTGGAATGGAGGCACTGGTCAGAGGTAGCCTAAGCAGCAAATAAAGATGTAGTTGACACAATCGAAAAAAACTGGTTTTGGCAGATTGGCAAAGGCATCTGCCATCCCCCCTTCTACCAAAGCATTTTACAGAGCAAAACCAGAATTTAAAACTGTATTACTTAGAGGCTCAATGTGTGGGTCAAGCCTGTGACAGAGCAGGGCACGTTTCTTCAGATAAGCTAGTGGGTAAGAGTCCCAGTCTATGTGCAGATACACGTGTGTTTAAATTTATGACACTTATGACACTTGTATTTGAACCATGCACTAATTCAGAGCCTCAGCTAACCTGCTAATGTCCATTTAAGAGAAACCTCCATTATTTTATTTAAAGCTTAGAGATGATGGTGAAACGCCTCTTGTTCCAGAAACAGTTTAACTGATTTCATCAAGGGACTGCTCTGTATGTCTGAATTTGTTTAGGAAAAAAGCAAGCAAGGAAGCTTATAAAAAGTGAGCCATATTATATATATGAAATGTAACAGTTATTTTAAAGAATGTACCCCAGTTCCAAGAAAGGCTACTCCAGGGGAGGGCCTGTCAGCTCAGATCTATTCAAATAAGCAACAATTTTTTTCAAAATGAGGAGTGGAGAAAGAAAACAAGTACACAAAACGAGACGAGTTTCCCTTTGTTCTGTTCTTCTGCAGTTTCAGACACGTTCACATTTTGCATCCAGCTCACTAAGCATTCAGTGTTGCCTATTTTATTCCAGCACTGTTAACTACCAAGACAACTTAAATTGTAGAGTCAAACTTCAGCTTTTCATTTATTCAAATTATGATTTCCTGAGCGATGTTCTTCTCACCAGCTGCTGTATTTGTTCACCATAGTCCAATGCTCACTTTGAATGCTTTAAATGGGCAGCCACATTTCCTTCAGAAATAATAAAGTAGCATTCTTGTTACTGAATAGTTGCTGACATTTTGTATTTTTAACTATTCCTCTAGGATGAAATGAAATTAAGCGAGCAGAGCATTCACTACATTTATTTAAAAAATAAATAAATAAAATTTATGCTTCCTGGAAACCTTAGCTAAAGAACATTGTGCCCCAAAGGAAAAAAATCACATCATTAGTTTGTTACTGATCTTGACAGCGTGTGCACGACTTCCCTGAATTTTACAGCACGAGTTCATGATAGCCTTTTAGCCAGTCACTATTTCCAAGTCCCAGAATCATGGGGAGAAATTTATTATCGGCATTGCATAAGTCACATGGGTTTCTAAGATGCCTAAATAATTAAATTATGGACACAGGCACAGATGTATACTGTGCTGCAGATGCAAATGACCTGCATTTTCAAAATATACCCATCATTTGCTTTGCATAGAACAAGAGGCTCGATGTTCAAAACCAGGTCCTAAAGGATTAAAATGAAAATAAGCTCTGTGTGTGCACAAATGGATCGTGGAAGTTTCCAGGTTCCACTGAGAGCAGTTTAACTGAAATTTTGATTCTCAGTAAAACAGCAACTTTGCCTTATTGTCCTTAGACTGAAAAGGCTAGAAGCACAGAGTCCAGAAAGCCAGATTTTTTACACAGTGATGGAATCTAGTTCAAAGATGAGAGAACACAATAAAACCAATCCTAGTGTTGACTTCATTGTTTGTGACCAAAGCCTCCATTCCAAAAGGCATGAGGAGGAACAGTGGTGTGAGCAGCAGGTGCTGGACACCATGTGTTGTGTTTAACAGTCCGCTGTCTCTTGATCTGACACAGTGTGTCATTCCCAAAAAAAGTCTGTGGCATAATTCACTTGAACAATTGTTAATCTCACTTAGGAACACCTTGCTTATGTATCATCCTGAGAACACCTCTTTCCTTCCCTTTGATGTCTTTAGTAGGCCAGAGAACGTGACTGTGTCCCTGCAAAAACCTGGTATCTTACATCAGAAGCTGTTCAGGCGCAAGCCTAAAATACTCTATATTGCACAAGTCATTTAAATCACTTGTAACCATTATTCCAGGTGGATTTTGTAAGGGTGTTGTTCCGTTGCAGTGCTGAATTTCTTTAACTCCTGCAGATTTTTGACAAAGAAGCTAAAGATCTGGAGCGCGAGGTCTGCTTCATTGATATTGCCAGCGACGAAATTCCTGAGCGCTACTACAAAGAATCAGAGGTAAGAGACAACTTCATTGGGAAACGGTGAAGAAGGGAGTGTAAGAGGCTGCAGTAAAGCCTTGAATCAAAACATTCCTATTTTTGTATGAAATCCTGCTGGTCATTAGTATTTAAAAAGTTTTCAGTTAGAGAAAAAGCAGATAGCAACCTTTCTATCTAGACTGCCCAACACTTTCTTTAGTAGATGATTCCTCTGACTGAAATACTTTCATACCCTTATCAGAACATATCCTGTACCAGACCTTTGCTGTTCAGCTGAATTAGTTCAAACTAGAAAAGGACCTTGTCTTTGAATCACGGAGCTCAGTGAAGTGTTTGCAGCTCTGAGCAGTTTTGAACATTGCTGTTGTCCTTACTGCATCCTGCCCCAGCCAGTGAGTCCTGGGAAGGGTCTCACCCAGGCCAAGGACAGACAGGCTGCAGTGGGAACAGGGCTGATGCACAGTTGCTCATGAGCGACTGTGACACAAGACCAAGAGGGACTGAAGCGTGTGCTACATCCTGCAGCAAATCTGCCAGAGAGCATCAATGGCAGCAGATGCATTCGGTCTCTTAAATTTCCCTTGGACATTGCTCCCATGTATATTTGATGGTGCAGCTCTCTGAAGGGCACGGGTTTTTTAGGTCAGTGCCGTTCACTGTTTAAAATCAGCAGCCACCATGCAAATGAAGATGAGGTCCCAATGCCTTGAAAAATGATGGTTCACAACAAGTAGCTAGAAAAGAATGATAAGATCTATCCTTGCATTTAATTTTGGAGATATGGTTTGCCTCTGGAGCCAAGTGTATCTTCATAGCTGGCAATGAGTATGGCAGCTGCTTGACTATACAAAACGAGACTACATAACCATTTTTAGGATAGCAAATGAAGACTTGCCAATGAATATATTTTTATACCATAAGAGACATGGTTTGCAGACTAAAAAAGTCAGGTACTTGTTATCTTCCATTTATAGAGCCTATTTCAAATTTTATGTATGGGTCATAAAATAAAATTGCATCTACAGTATAATGAAAAGTAATTTTATTCATTTCCTTAGATAATGAAACCCATCTGTTTAGTACCAAAAATTAAGTAACACCTCATGAAATAGCTTATTGGTCCCATCATCTTATCTGAACTCCACGGTCTTCTGGTTCCGTTTAGGAATGACTGCTGCTATTGAGCAGGTCAGCATTTGACTGTGTTTACAGAAATCATGTAAGATTTTTCATCTCTCTGTGTGTGCACTTCCAGAAATTGTAAAGGTGAAGGTAACTTCTAGCTTTTCAGCTTTCCTTCCCATTTTTAACAGCCAGCTATTAAGCATAGTTTCCATATGATTAATCTTATGATATAGACAACCAGCCTCGTAGTAAGTGAGAAAAGAATTTCCTTGTCTTTGTGGTGTTCTTCTTTGTGTACTTCAAAGACAAATCTAGAGACCCGATTCCAAGCAAAATGGAATTTTTGATGGGTTTAAACAACAAAAATAACCCAGCATCTGTTGTTTTTTTGTACTGACGGCTGATTTGAATGTTGGCTAAATTCTGTTTCAGAATGCACATGGAATAGTAAGAACACCTTAGCTTTTAACTGTGCACATACTGTAACTGATACAGAATTAATAATAGCTGAATTCAGTGTCTTCCAAACTTCACAAACTATGGGGTTTTTATGCTACCATATGATGAACATGAAGCCAAATTCCCATTTCTGATGAGGGCTCTTACATAATTCAGGGACTATAAAAAGATTTTTAATGTTTGTAAATGTAATTTCCGTCTGTTTTCTATCAGAACAGAATAAAAAAGTAAGTGTGTAAATGAGGAATGGTCTGTGCTTTCCAAAGAACAGTTTCAGAAATAACTAAAAAACATTTGCTGTAAGCTTTTGAAAGGTATTTTAGTTACACTAATAACAGCAATTTGGTTTTAAATCATTTAATCTGAATTGATGCTAAGTTTAAAGATTAAAAGTGAAGTACAATCCTCAGGATTTAAGAATGAGATCCCACAGGATAAGTGTTCTCACTCCCATCCAGAAAGACCAGTGAGACTGATTTAAACTTCAGGCATGTTAGTAATCGCTTCATTTCAGTGGATTTTTCACATGCTTAAAATGAAGCAAGTTCTGTATCAGGGTCAGCAGACTTAGCAGCTTCTGCAAATGAGCTTTAAATTTATTTTCTATCCTATTTCTACTTCTATCCTATTTCTTTTTATATCCTTTTATATCTTGCATCCCTCTTCAATTAAAAATGTTTCAGTTTTTGACAGCTGATTTTATTATTTAGTTGTATTACTGCATATTAGAGAGGTAGTTAAATAGTTCAAACCTTTCACACACCACCTCAACTGTTTGCTCTTTGTTAGTGCTTATGAGCCTGCTTGACGTGTGATTTCACCAATTACATAGTTGCTATTAAGCTGGTATTTGTGATTTCTGTTATTTTTAGCTTTAAAATGCTCAGTTATATTTCATTAGCTGTTGGCATCAATACTGTAAGTTTTTCAGAGCCCTCTGTATGAAAAGCCCTTCTTCACAAGTCGATCATGACCTTTCTTTGCGTTAGTGCATCCAATAACTCATTGATTGCAACAGAATGAACTCCAGCAGCTGTAGTGTTGTTTTTCTCTTTACATGAACAGAAGGTGTGGCTGTGTGTGTGTCACACGGCAGCATCCATAGAGGCAGTCATGCTGCAGTGACCACGGGAGGGTTCAGGAGGTGGCCAAGGCACCCACAGCACCAGGCTCAACACAAACAAGTGGGGCAACCGTTCCCTGCTTCCTGGCAGCTGGGACCTAAAAAGACTATTCTTCAGTTGCCTTGACATGAGCCTTACAAACAGATCTATATTCTTCCTCCCATTGTAACTTGCATAATAATGATTCACACATAAAAAGCCAAAATGCATAAAACATCTTCACATGTGTAATACTCCATTTGAATTGCATGGCTCGTTTTGACTTGTGCTGGTACTGATGAGAGAGGAGACGTGTTCTGTGAAAATGTCATGACAGCTGAAGAGAAAATTATTGAATTCAACTTTGTGCATATCTGCTTTTTATCTCCTTCTAAAGTTTAACTAAAATTTAAAAGCAAAGACTATAGTTAGCTGGAGGCCTGAGGAGAGCTGTTGTTTCACTGAGGAGTGCTTTAAAAGAACCTCTGCCAATAAGACTGAGTGATCTCCTGACCAGAATCATCCAAGTGATTTGAATTCCCTGAAGAATGGAAGGCTTATCTGTCAGTGTATGCACAAAAGGACTTAAATCACTAAGTAAATAGTGACTCAGAAGACAGTTCTGTTAGCTCCTGCCAACACAGAGTCCAAGTCTGTCTTCTGTGGAGGTATGCTGAGGTATACTGACTTCTGCTGTCAAAAGAGTTGCCTTGTAGAAGACTGAAGGAGGTATAACTGCAGCAGTTCTGAGTATCCCAAAGCAGATGATTTCATTTTAGCTTAATGACCGTCTACAAACTTCACTGTGAAATAGCCACCAGACTACTCAGCAGTGCTGCTATATCTTAAAGCAAGCTTTCTTTTACAAGCCTGCACTTAAAAATCCTTAAAATTTTAAGAAACTTAAATGTGAGGTTCCAAATTGAGAAAGCTCGAGTCTAGATCCAAGGCAACAGGTTTGCCTGGTTTTTTGCTTCCACATCTGAATGTAGGTATTACACTGAATAGAGAATTTTCTATTTCTGTGTAAAGAATGTATGAGCCTACAGGTAAAAGTAGTTGTAAATTTTGTAGAGTCATTTCCTTGTGACTTTGCCGTCAATGAATATGCATCACCAGCCACCGTGTATTCCCCATATAGACATATATATTTATCTGAATTATAGAAAAGAATAAAACTGAGCTATGCTGAAGAGTGAGGGCCTCAAGTGAATCATTCAGTGAAATGAAACATTTACTGGAGATGTGAGCTACTGCGCAAAATGTTCTTTATCAACATACTCGAGTTCTCA
Source organism: Merops nubicus (assembly GCF_000691845.1). Lineage (NCBI taxonomy): Eukaryota > Metazoa > Chordata > Aves > Coraciiformes > Meropidae > Merops > Merops nubicus. The sequence continues at coordinate 66,947 of NW_008618311.1, forward strand.
AAACTAACAGTCTTCCATTTCCTGTTTATAACAAACCAGTTTGGAGTTGGACAACTGGAGTAAACTTTTTAAGTTACCTCCAAACAGAAAGATTCCTTCCAGCTGCTGCATTTTCCTCTTTGGTTGCTGGCTTTGACTTTAATGAAGCTGCACTGTAAAAGGTCCAGCTTACTACTGTCCAGGTGCTTTCAGAATAACAAAACCTCTCTCACGTTACAGAGCCAGAAATTCATGGTTCTTGAAATAATAGAGCTGCCTCAGCCCCTCAGTGGGTGTGTGTGACACGGCAGTGTGGCAGCTCAGCACAGGGACAGGGCGCAGCAAAAAGATCAACATTTCCTTCTCATAGAATCATAGAATCATAGAATCAGGAAATTTCCTTCTCCTTACTAACTTCTGTTGTGAGCTTACATAAAGCCTGGCTGGATTATCATATTTTAACACCTCAGAACTCTCCTAATATTTACAATTGGTAAGCATTTAGCTGACTCTTCCAGAAAATACATTTTAACGGAAACGCAAGGAAAGGAAAAAAGTCTTTAAAAATTACTCCACATAAATGCCTATAGCAGCATCTTTACACCAACAAATCTTTCCAGAGCCCTAGCTATGTAAGCTGAAATGCAAACCCTAGCAACTACAGCTCATGGTGAAATGCCAGATCACATGTATTAAAACCATAAAGGATTGGTTCCGAAATTCAAGATCAAACAAAATAGTCTTTAAAGTAAATGGGGTGGGGGGGAAACTGACTGCACTTCAAAAGCACAGTGGTGGAATACAGTGCAGTAGGAGCCTGAAAAAATGTTCCAGAAAAGGATTTTTCTGGGACAGCAAAGTACCTTCTAGTAAGAGAACAGGACGTGTGGCATAAGCACAATGCACTTTCACCTCTGGAGAGCATATTCAGCTTGGGGATCTTTTCCAAGCTAAAATGGCCATACAAGTAACAAGTAATTTTTGAGACAGGTTGGTGACGAGGTTAATAAGATGTTCTGTGCAGGCTTCCAGCATACAGACAAAGGAGGCATGGCCAGCTGCAGAATGGCATCTTCAAATCATCCCTGATCCCACGGCACAGCTTTCCCAGCTAAGGGAAAGCGCACCCGTTCGGATTTGGAAGTGTTCTGTAAACAATGAAAGTATTTAATTATTTAAGGGCAAAATAACAGTCCAGAATTAAATCTGAACAGGCATTGCAACAACCCAGTGCGGTGTTGTCAACACGTTGGTGTGTGCCTCCTGGAAAGGGGGGTTGCAGTTCCACATCTGACACCCATGACGTCTGCAGCCCATGAGGAGGGTTAAGTAAATAAATGCTGAATGTAAACAATGGACTCTCCAACAATAAGCACGTTGAGGCAGGACCCGCCAGACAGGGCCTAAGCAAGAAACACTGGGAGAGTGCTGTGCTGGAAACCATACCCATCACACTGTGGCTTTTATTTTATTGTGATTTTACATTTTATTCTGAAATAAGCCCAGCTCCCGGGTGCTGACGTTTCTGCTAGGTTAGCAGAAGTGCTATTTTTAAATGGCTCTGCACCTGGCAATAATGTATTGCAAATACAGAGGAGGTTTTGCTCCTCTGCAGCAAAAGGATTTGCCAGATGGGCTTTCCTAATAAATGGTGTCTGATAAAAGGACAAGAAGGTTATTTAAACAAAAAGATTTTAGCTATGCCATTACATTTAAAACAGATTGAGGATTTTGCCAGTAGATTAATTAAGGGAAAAATAATGAATAGACACAGTATTCTTTGGATGATGGCTTCTCTAGAAAGGAAGGCATGGGTGGCTGAGCACAACAAAAAGGCACAGACAAAATTAACGATACAAACAATAACAGAAAAATGGGGTCAGACCAAAGATCAGCTTGCCCAGTTTCCAGTCCCTGACAGAAGTGTTGTGCCACAGTCCCTGCCTGGAGCACATGCTGCTCCTCCCTAGCCTGGTGCCCCTGGGATGTGTCTGCAAACCGCCGTCCCTGCCAGGGGAACAGCCAGGATCTGGTGTGGGCAGGTGCCCGTGGTTCCTCCTGGGCCCTGCAGAGGTGTGAGCGTGGCACACGGGTCCTGCTGTCTGACTAACCTCACTGGTGAGCTACAGCATGAAGGGAAGGATTCCAGGCTGTGAATCAGTCTGGCAATTTCAAGCCACGAGTTAGGCACATAAAAACATTCAGGCTCGTGGCTTTCATGTCAAAGGTCTCACTGACTTCAGTGGACTCTGGATGAGACGTTGAAGGGCAAAAGGTTGGTAGTCCTGGTCACACCGAAGGTCATTCTGGTGTGTTGTGCTCCCTGTGGCTGTGGCCAATAGCAGAGGCACAGGAAAGGTGTAAATACATGCAAAATATAGAGACAGATAGAGAGATTCTCCCCTAAATGCTTCCTCATATGAAGCACAGCACAAGCAATGAAGCACAGCACAAGCAATCTGAATGCTTCCTCATATGAAGATTTGAGGTTGCAATTGCACAAGCAATTGCTGAACCAGAATCTGTCTTTCTAAAATACTCCAAGACTTTTTTAAAAACTGATTTTTTAGCATCTTGGTTAAAAGCCCAATGATGTCAGTTTTTACTTATGATAATGACTCCCCTCGGTAAAACACTTGTGTCCTTTGAATTGATGGCCCAGAGATTTACTCTCAAGTTCACTTTGTTTGATGTTGTTTTGCTCATACACAGCATGTTTTGCTCAGCTCATACACAGTCTCTGAGTTTTAGCTCTCCTGAGCATGCACTTAGTAAAATCTTCAATATCTTGACCTTTCATACAGCAGTCTGGAAATCTGTTCCTCTGAATTCTTTCTGTTCCCTGGCTTCCATTCATCAGTCTTTGGTTTTAGACTATCAATATATTAATGTTGTCAGAAAGGCAGGAATTTCCATAAAAGCTATTAAATAGAAGTTGCCCATCACTGCCTGGCTCTTTGCTTCAAACTGTCCAGCCAACTTGTGACTAAACATCTTGTCCTTCAAGAAAAAGGGACAGGATTAAGGGAAGAGAAGATGCCATCTCTGGGCACTGTTGAAGGAATCTGCAACTAGGAGTGATGCCACAGGTGAGCTGCATTGCAGTTGGTGGATTATTTATGGGCCACCAATTTAAGAAAGATTTGCATGAGGAATCCCCTTGTCTGCTGGGTTAACTTCACAAAAACTTGCCAAACCAAAGCAAAGCCCTGGCCAAAGCATCCAGAGGGACCCTGCAGTTTGAACAAGACACTGAGCAGTCGTGCAGGGTAGCTCTTTGTTATTTAATTTTTCTTTATTAATTCTGAGTACTTGATATTGACTCAAATTCATTCCATTAAATCCCTTTGGGCTGCACTGGAGTTGTTCCATTATTGATCTGGTTATCTGGAGGGATATAAGGTGTAACACTCAGGGTTATTAAAGTGCATCTCTGAAATGCTTAATCAAGACAACGGCTCCACCACACTGGTAGTGTATGTGTAAGGAACAGCAGACCCCTCCTGACATGAAACTGCCTTCCGTGGATTTTCTGACTTACTTTACCCTGGAATATTTTGCAGGAATATTTGAAATCATATTTTCTGTAATTATTTCTTTATTTGTGGAACCATTGATTAGAATTTTATGTCTTTCTGAATAGTATGTCTTAGTTCTCCCCTCTATAATTTTTCTTTTTCTCATTATTATTATATTGATTGCTTCAGGCGATGATCAGTTATAAACCAAACAACTCTTTCAACCAGAAAACATCTTAGATCCATCTGAGGTCCAGCTTTATTGAATGAGGTTGGCAACAGCATGTCACTGTGAGTTGTAATGTACAGTGGCATATTGCTCTGATACATGATGATGCTGAACTGGCTTTTATGGTGATTTAACATTGAAACGTTATTATACTGTGAGATTAAATTTTATTTAGAAAAGAATACGTCAGCAATAAAAGCAATGACTTCCACAGAGTAGGAAGACTATCACCTCATAAGAGCTTTGTAAAGCTTTAATGACAGAGATTCAGTTTAAGGATAAAATCAGAAGCCATGTCAGGAGATAATGTTAGAAAAAAGGCACACTGAATGGTATATAAGCTCACACTGAATGAAAGCAGATTAAGATCAGAGTAATCTTACCGATTTTTTGTTAGTTTTCCTCATAACTGTCTTCTGTTTAGGTCACAATTTAAGCACTTACTTAAATACATGTTTAACTGCTTTTATAACAAAGGATGGATTGAAAAGCAACACAGAGGAGCCCTGCTGGTTATTCCTGAAGACAGATTTTAGAAGCTTCACTATGAATTTACTGAAACTATGTTATTTTCAAGTTTTTAAAATCAATGCTTAACTGTAAATTCTTTCTATTTACAAGATGGAATTAGCAGGATTGGACACAAAGTGAAATAGAATTATAGCAGTATGGAAAATAACACTTGGATAGATAAAACTGTAGCTTGTACAGATAAAAGTAAATTTTAAAGATGAACCACAGCCCTTGGGTTTTTTTGGTCTTGCTGTTGTAATCCTAACACAAATTTATTTGATTTTCCAGTTTGTAAAAGAGAGACAGGGTTGAAATTAGTCTGTGGTTTGTCCATAACTCTGTTGTAACCAGAGTTGGCTAAACTGGAGGAGTTTCATACTTAGCTGGCCACCTGGATATACAACTTCACTTAAAACTGACAATGCTGTTCTCAGGGTCACATTGGTGTGGATGTGTCCAATTCAAGCTGGACATGGTTTCAGGGAGACAGGCACAGGCAGAAAGCACCAGCAAGACACACTGTGGGAGCAGTGGAAAGGCAAGCTCTGAGGAAGCAACTTTCTGATTTCTAAAGGCCACAATAACAGTGCATTGTATTGTAGTAACTTGCAATAATATTTTCCTGTAGCAGAAAATGTCCTAGATGATAGGACTGTCAAAGCACCTCCACGAACATGCTGCCATCCATTCGTTGGCTGCTGGGCAAACGACAGGATTTCATTTTAGTGTATCCTGGTGCTTATTGAGTCAACTTCATATTGCTCTTTGTAATGTTTATTAGTGTGTTTTCATATTTTATGTCTCATCAAAACATTTACTTTAGCAAACTGACAAACAGGACTTCCTCTCCTGCATTGCCTAGTATGTTTTCTGTGTTTTGCAGGACCCTAAATATTTCAAGTCGCAGAAGACTGGGAGAGGCCAATTAAAAGAAGGCTGGAGAGACACCCATCAGCCAATTATGTGTTCTTACAAACTTGTGACTGTGAAATTTGAAGTCTGGGGACTTCAAACCAGAGTAGAGCAATTTGTTCACAAGGTCAGTGAAACAGGAGCTGTTTCTTACCCTTCACATAAGCAGAACTTGAGTAGCACCCAGCACAGGAATGTAACTGTGGCTGTGTGGATGCTGGGGAGCTTGACCAAATCTGCTTTCAGACCTCTCCCAAGGTCTGGGAGATCTGGAGTGGAGCCAAAGAGTTAATCTCTGGGTATACACCTGACAAAGCCTGGAGCTGCTCAGGTCCAAGGCTGAGAAAAACTATCAATAACATTTTCAATTCTGTGATAAATGTATAAGCCCAAGTATTTATGAGGATACGTGAGTACCATAAAGTGTAGCAACAATGTGCAGAATTTCTTACAAAGAGGTAGTGGGAAAGGTTTCCAATCAGCCTACTAAAAAATGCATTAATGAATAGCATAGCAGCCAAATTATAATACTTTTCAGAGTATTGATCTTCCACATGTTTAAAAAACTAAGAAGGAAAAAGAAGAGTTCCTGAACATCTATTGCCCAGAGACTGATGGACTCTGTACAGGTTCCCAGGTGGCTTCCCATGCGATCAAAGCCACGCTGCTGTGATCCAGAGCTGGCAGCAGACCCACCTCCAGTGGGAGCCTGGGCTACAAGACCCTCAGAGCCAGTATGCCTGACTCTCTGGGGCATGTCTGTTTAGACACATAGCTGTAAGAATATTTTTCACTTTAAATCATGTTGAAAGACAACAGTGTTACTTTTCCAAACTGTTTGTGCTGCAGAGGTGTTTGACCTTTCCCTGTTCTGCAGGTGGTCAGAGACATCCTATTGATCGGCCACCGGCAGGCCTTTGCCTGGGTTGATGAGTGGTATGGTAAGTACTCTCTGGGTTTAGGGCTGATGCAAAGCTCAGGACAATTAACAACACGTGTTCCATTTGCTTCCACGGATCCTCGTGCCCTAGTCTAAGTGGTGCATGACAGAGACAGAACTCTGCTCAGTGTCTCGGGAGGACTGGGAGCCCCTCTACAGCAGGTGCCCTGCTAGGTGAGCAGGCTGTGTGTGGGCAGCCAGCAGGCAGCATACAGCCAGCACGTTACACCCTGTGCATCTCAGCATCTATGTGTCAGTCCCAGCACCCTGCACTGTGGGCAGATAGAAGCTGACCCTGCCAAGTCTGATCTACATGGAGAAACACATGCAGGTTTGACTAAAGCTTCTTACTAAGACTGCATTAACATGCAGTCATTTCCATGCTGCAAACTCCCGAGGCCTCTGATCCAACACAATTTCAGCTTTTTAGGAACATTTTAAACTTCTAAAATGGATTGCAGTAAAGAAAAGATGGAGCTTCACCATCCTTTCTGGAAAATGGATATAAAAGTAAAGCCTACTGGGTCTGATTCAACAGCAGCTGCATGCAAAATGGTTCTGAATCCACGAGCCAGCTGTAGGAATGGGCACTTCTAATAGTACAGAGTACTCTGAATATTGAGCCAGCCAACTACATTTCAGAAAATAAGCTCCCAGGGTTTGTGGGTTTTACATCTATTGGTAGCAAGATGTGTCCATAGTCAGATATTTGTTAAACAATTTCTAAGACATTCCTGTAATGTATCATAGGAATTTGGAAATAGACTCTCCTTAAGCTTCAGGAAACACCGCTTTAGGTATTTCATGGGTATGAATGACACTTGTCTTTCACCAAACCTCAGAAACATTCTGCATTGCTTAGAAATAGTCAATTAGGTCAGCAGGTGCAAACACACACATCTCCAGTGGCATCATAAATCTCCATAATTTTACATCAGAATCTAACAACAAGCTCATTGTGCTGGTATTTTGAACATACAGAAAAATCTGCTTTTGAAATCACAGTGTTCTCATCAGTTTAATATTGCCTGAAAATTTTGTGCAGTAATGATAATGAAAATACTGAAACCTACTAAAATTACCTTGTTTTAGATAGCTGTAAACTAGTAAAATAATTCTGTATCCAGTGAGAAAGAATTCTTAAGATATTTTTTCCCATTTTTTACCTGAAATACAGTAATCTGTTATTTTCCTTGTACAATGTCAGAGAAACTGATTAATTTAAATAAAGAAGCCTGATGTCATGTAAAACTTGAGCCCACAAATTTGCCCCAAGTCCACATATCTATTAAAGTGAGACATAAAGAAACGTTACTGGGAAGTGAAGAGTCATCTGCAACTTAGGAGAGTTATTGATAGTGGTAAGAAGTGAGGAGTCAGGAAGTTAAACATACAGAATAGGTTTAGCCCCCAAAATATTCAACCACAGATTTTCCCATCTTAACTCTGAATGCACCCTGTCAAAAATACTCTTTTTAGAAAGGAGATATTGTGATACACAATTATCTTGTGGATTTCTGCTGTCACAGTGAGTCTTTTTGCTAAATAATATAGTGTGCTTCTGTAAAGTGTCCGTGTGCCTTCAATGTGTCTATTACCATCTTTCAAAGTCAGAGTCTGAGGAGGACTTGTAGAGGATGTTAGTCAGCTAAACCGAATCACATAATCAGAGTAAAAAGATCAATTATTAAACAAGATGTCCTGTCACAGATATTACTGACTACTCTTATTGATACTGTAAGCATGAATGTGTCTTGTCATTAAATTTACTAAACTGCATTTAGCTTTATTATTAAGAAAACCTGTTTTCACAGTGCTATCTACTAATAAAGAGCATGTCCTGTGCTTGGCAGAGCGCATCCTTAGCATGTTATTGACATGGCTTATGAGCTTGGTTTTCATTCCAGATAACAGCAAAAGGAGAAGATTAAGAGGGTATGAGTTAGTGGGATTCCCTGTTTCCTCTTGGTCATAACCTTAGGCTGCTCAAGTATTACACTGTGCTACTCATATCACAGCTAATGTTATATCTGTCCTTAAAAGCTGTCTCATGAAACACAGTAAGAGCCTCAGTCATGGTGGGATTAAAAAACTCACAAAACCAAGTGGCACATAACTTGAGAAAGAAAGCACCATGTACCTCACCAAAAGGGGCACACACTCGCAAGTGCATTGTGCTAATAAAATGCTGTTTAAGTTTAATGAGTAAAAAGTTGATGGCTATTTTCATGAAGCTCTGAAGTTACCAAACCACTGTAAAGAACAGACCCAAATTCTGACAGCCTTCCTGTGCCTTTGCACCTACTCCAAGGAGATTCACTGAAAGCATGGGGAAATGCAGATGAGTAAGGTCACAAACTAGTTCATTGGATTCTTCATGTTTCCACAGGAAATGTGGTTTATGACAAATCTTTTTAAAATCTGCAATAATTGCTTGGAGTTGCATAACAAACACCTAACACGTTACGCACGAGTCTGACAACACCAGGCACGCCCAGAGAGTGATAAATGATCCTACCAGTAGAATCAGCCTTATTTGTAGACTATTTCTAATTCTTAAAACTGATTAAATTGTTTGAGGCTACAAAACTGTTACCTTATTCACTACTAATTTGCTTACCAGTAGAGTTAAGTGTTAGTTACTGGAATTGAAGCTGATGTGTGTTCTAACAGTAAGAGTGTTTGCTGGTTATGAGATGTACTATGCAAAGATAACACCAAATCTTTTTGAAAGGGCCTGGAAAGGTAAGTAAATACTTATAATATTTCTGTATCTGTCCTTTATTCCCAGGGATCTTCTAAAATCTTTTTAGAAGATCTCAGTCTTTGCCACACGGCCTGCACTTCAATACTCTTCGCCTACCTTACGTTACACAGATACTCCTAAACAATTTCCACTCCTTCCTGTTCTCTGACTCCCTTTGACTTAACCTTCACACCTTCCTTGGCTGACAGAACTACCTTTATGCGTCAATTTTCATAAAGCTAGTTGCTCATGCTTTCTTTTTAAATCCTTTTTTGGCTTCTGCTGAAAGACTATGCATTCCTAGAGCCTTCTCCTTAAAAAAAAACAATAAATTGAAGTTTGCACTGAATCAATGGAAAATGCCAACAATTTTGAACTTTTTACAGATATGACTATGGATGATGTTCGAGAATACGAGAAAAATATGCATGAAAAAACCAACATTAAAGTTTGCAACCAACATTCATCTACTGTGGATGAAATAGAGAGCCATGCCAAAGCAAGAGTATGTCAAGTTTTAAAACGTATTGCCCATCCTCAGCTAATACACCTGCACAGATCAGAGAAGAGCAACCAACCAATCTTGCTGACCAGTCAGGGGGATTTTGGGGAGGTTTTGCTCCAGTAGGAACAGAATCTTCCTCCGTGAAGTGCAATCTTGCCTTTCCTTTGCCCTGTAAACTGCCACTGATGTAAGAAAGGGTGGGGCTGGGCTCAGATACAACTCCCCGTCTTCCAGGAAAACACAGCTCTCAAATTTCCATTGAATGCATCAAGAGGAAGTTAAACTGGAGTTTCACTTTCTGTTATTTGAATAGTTAAAAAATGCAGGAGTTTGGAGTGTTTCAGTCAAAAAGCCAGGAACAAGTGGAGTGGAAAATTTCTATGGAACTGATAAAATCACTTTTTCAACAGGGGAAAAAAAAAAGCAACTAATGAATTATTCACTCTTTTCAAACTAATTTTAATGTTATTGATTATCTACCAACAAGGTGAGAAGTATTTTCAGAAGTAACAGGAGTTTGTGGAGAAGGGCAGGTTTCTGTGTAAGTTCTTTAATTTGGATTCTGGAAATCTCCTAAAGTAGTTAAGTTCCTAATTTAGGCACCTCAAGAAATCATTACTCTGTACAAATAGAAAAGATGCAGTGGTATTTGCTTTTGAGATGTTATTATTCCTGTATTTCTACTAAACTGCACTGTAGAACTCAGGGATGGTTTTACTTTTGTAATGAGTGGGGCCAGGCCTGAAGGCCTTGAAGTCTTTCCTTTGTTCTTACTTGGGAAAAATTGTCACCAGCCTGAGAAGACGTTTTCTAAGTAATACCCAGTAATTTATTTGTGATGCTGCAGCTCTGCTGACATCAAGGTTACTCCTTAGCTGAGCAGTAGGCTGAGAATCAGTTCTGACTTTGGTTGTACTCTTCAGGATTTGGCTCTGAATGGAGTCTGGCATCCTTAGTTCCCATGTGGAAAAATTGCCATTGAGGTCAGAACAGAATTTGTCATTAATGAAAAAAAAACCCAGAGTCTGAGCCTTCCTAGCTCAGGGTAAGGACGTGTTTCACAAGAGCGTGTATCGGAACAGAAGGGGATTTAAAGCAAGTATAAACTAAAAAGCAAAAGTCAGCTGAAGGGACAGTATTTCATATCTGAATGAATTAAAATGAAGTCTTGGAAGCTGCCACTTAGCCAGACTTTAATCAGTCTTCACTGAACTGCCCAGTAAACTGAAAAATCTTCCTGTCCTTTTCACTTTTGTTTATCCAAGATTGCTTTTATTTCACCTTGTACAGAAGTCCAGGGTAAAAAATAGCAGAAAAGAATGCCTGGGTCCCTCTGATGTCAGGGTATTTTAAACCCTCTGAGTTGAGAAACACTCCACTCGCTTTACAGGGTGTGAAGCAAAATGCAGATCGTCAAAACAGGTTCAAATCTATCTCCAACCCAAGTAGGTACCATTCCTCTGAGACCATCTGTTCCTTTCCACCACTTATCTCAGATCCGAAAACAGCTCAGTCCTCACTGCTAATAACTGGCAATGTAGGCTGGAAAGGTCCCTGGAATGTCCTCTGCAGGGGAGAGCAAAGGCAGCTGGCAGCACACGTGCTCCTCTTTGGTTAATGCCATGTTGTAATACAATGTAAAGCTGCTTCTCCATGACTTGGGCAGCCAAGGCTACAGATGCATGCAGCTGGGTGACACTGAACAGTGCTGGTGTGCTGAAAGGACAGGGGTTCATCATACACCTCTGTCCTGGTTTGAGTCACAACAGAACTCATTCTGTTCACAGATTTTACTGCTCAGCACCACTGCCAGTCCTGTGTCTCAGGGAACCAACTGTGCAGGAATTTTAAACTGATTAAAAAGCTAGTGTTTTTATTTCTAGGGGTTTTTTTGAGCTTTCAGAGCTCAGAATCTATAAAATGCCTTCATGGAATACTTCAGATTTTCAAATTTAACATAGTGTTCAGTGAAAACCATTACGTTTATTTCAGTTGGCTCCGTGGACATCTTTCAGGCGAGGCAGACATGAAGGAGCAGGTTTCAGAAGAGCCTTCCTGATCTTTTGCCCAACTTACCACTCAGTAGCAGATGTGATTCGTCCGGGCTTTCATCGGAAAAGTTTTGCGGGGCTCAGCTCAGAGCGCATCTCTGCTGGGATCGCTCTGCCCTCTTGTGGGTTCCTGCAGCACTGTGACACGTTTGTCACCTGCAGGAGAGGACTTTCACTGCTCTCTGTGGACCCGATTCTCTGCTGCAAAGTGGCTTTAAGCTCTCATCTCATTTTACCTCTATTCTGCGGGGAATTAAGCAGTGCGTTTGATAGTTGGTCATAAATGTTTAAGCGCAGATTCTGGATGGAAAAGTTGGAAAGCGTGTTGTGGCTACATCAAGTGAGAGGGAATTCTTTGGGCTTTGTTAGCAGAAAAGCACAACTGCCTCAGTTGTGTGCATGCAGCTGTGACTAGAAGTCCACGGAAGCTGTGCATGGGGGAGAGAGAATTTTTCATCCCTTGACAATTACAGCAGAGGAACAAACCCACCACAGCCCTTCCCCAGGTCATGCTCGTAACTGAAAGGGGAAACACAAAACCTCTTATCAGTTTCATTTGAAGTTCTGAAAAATTCTCCTTGGTGACTGTGTATCCAAATGTGTTTAATTGCCTGTGAAACAGCTTGATTTTTCCAGCAATTACAGAAGTAGTAAATGTTTATTCAGTTCAGACCCAGGCAGAAGAACCATTAGCATGTGATTAACGTACCTAAGCTCGTTTCCTTTATGATGGCCCCTTACTGTACTCCAGTCGGTGCATATGATAGGAAGGCATTCGTGTGGAGTATCAATTAATGATCTGCATGCCAAGCAGTCATTCCCCTGAGTTAGAATTTGATTGGGAGTAGTTTACTGAGTTAATGAAACGGTCATTTGGAATTATTCTAACATGCCTTTATCTTTCTTTCCTTCTTGTTGAAGACATGACAATGGATGAAGTCCGAGAGTTTGAACGAGCAACTCAGGAAGCTACCAACAAGAAGATTGGGATTTTCCCACCTGCAATATCTATCTCTAACATTTCCATGCCTTCGTCAACCCGCAGTGCTCCATCTAGTGCTCCATCAACTCCTCTCTCCACAGATGCTCCTGAATTCCTAACAGTTCCCAAAGACCGGCCTCGGAAAAAGTCTGCTCCAGAAACTCTCACTCTTCCAGATCCAGGGAAAAAAACCTTTTAAGTTAACCCAGCATGCTTCCTCCTGATAAGCCATGTCTACCACAGCAAGAGTGACGTAACTCAGTTTCTACAAAGGTCATGGTGGTTTGTTGGTTGTTTTTTTTTTTGGCTTAAAATAATTGTACTGCTGTGGAAAGATTACTGCTTTCCTCAGACTTGATCCTTAAAGCTTTCAGAGAAGTGCATGCAAGAGAACGTAGTTTATATATTCCTAAAGTAGTGTTTCAAGTCATATGGTGCATCTTATTGACGTACAATGAAACAGTCTGAGAGGAACCCTGTAAAAGAAAATAAATCTTTCTGTAGCAGTATTCTACCTACAAATCCTCATCTAGGTCAGAGAATTTATAATTAGGAGTAGCTATTTAGTAGAGCTGCCAAGGACTTCTGAGGCAAATTAGTGCCAACTAGAATGCAGGGTTAACAGGAAAAAACCCTCCCGTTTTCTTCTTTTCTAGCTGGTTTTAAAATCCTTCCTACTCTCAGGCTCCTCCTGTGCATTCATAAACCTTTGACCTGTAACTCATTGTACTTGAACACCAACAGCAATCACTCAGATTCACATTTTGCTCAATATGACTCAGGACTTGGGGCCTAGCTAACAAACACAAAACTTTTCAAAACTAAAATATCACTGTATTGAAGCCCCAATTGTAATTAATTATACTGACTTTGAGGCCATTGAACTATTTCTATCTTGCACAGAATTTGTAAAAAAAACCCACCTATTTCTTGTAGATAATGTATTTTAATAGCTCTCCCCTGTCCTTTTGTGATCTCTTAAGTCTTGGTGTTCATCAATGGTGTTCCATGTATAAAATTGAAAAAAAAAAGCAGCTAAATGGAGCCAGTTGAGAAGCAAAACCAATGAATTCTGTCTTTTCCTCACTGGAAGAAGAGTGGTAGCTATGCTGTAAGACCTTGAATGTAAAGGAAAGAAAAATAATGCAACTCTTTTCTTTCCTGCCTTGCATCTTTCCTAAACAGCACAATCTCTGCTAACAGAAAGCTGGTTCCAGGCTTTACTATCATGTAGGGAA
>NW_008618311.1:80590-84297 GCF_000691845.1 Merops nubicus
ATCAGTCTCTTTAACAAGCAGGTAAGCCGTGGGGCTGCTCAGTCCCCCGTGGGTGACGTTCAGGAAACAGAAGTGCTCTTCCTGGTCTCCGTGTGATGAAATCACTCTTCCATCTCAGGAATTAAAAGGATGTTTCCCAGCAGGGAGGTGTAGATTGTAGAAAGACGAGAAAAGTAAGTGGCAGAAGTGGTCTCTTGCTTCCTTCCTTCCTGTTCCAAACATGAGAAACTTTCCCCCGCCCCCGTCTGGGGTCCTTTGTTCTCTCCCCCAGGAGCTGCTGTTTGATGAACGCTGGCAGTAGCTGCCTGTGCTGGGAGCTGCCGCAGACATTCACTAAGCCACCGTTCAACTCCAGTGAGGAGAGCTGTTACCTGACTCCTGTGATCAAAGTGGGTGATGTTTTGTACCACCAGTGACATGGTACATGGATTAACAGAGTCCTCCAGAGCTGGACTATCACTGAATATTGAACAATCAGTCTGGGGATGGCCTTTAGCCCGGATGGGACATTTGTGCCACCTCTGCAGCACAGTGCTGTGATTTGACTGGCTTAAATGCACTGAATGTCTCAATGGCTGCAGATCCAGTAGGAGTAACATTGAATGTGTGATATTTATAGGGTAGTTTTAGTAGCAGAAGTAATTCCACTGCCAACCTGCACTGAAGACAAGGATATATTTGTCTGATAGTTAAAATCCTGTAGCTAGCAGCATGTGGGAGCTCTTTGTAGGTTAGCTGTGGTCTGACTTCATGCATTCTCCCACTTCCTGCCCGTGTTTTGCTTTGCTTTTCCTCTCAGAGCTAGTGATTCTGTGTGATCAATAAACTCACAGGGCATTTTTTTTGTTTCAGAAGAAGCCGCTGTAATGATGCAAACAAAACTTGCCTACATCAGTTTAAGATTTCAGACACAGATTATCAAACCAAAGCAGTCACACCTTGACTCCTATTTAATTGGTTGATTAGGTTTGTGGTTTTTTTAAGGTAGGATAATTTTTTTTAGAATATTCCCATCAAACACTCAAAACCACACAAAATGAAATGAGGAAGGTCTGAATACTTCACGTAACATTTTGAGGCAAAGGGGTTGTTTTCATTAGTGATTTTTGCACAGTGCTTTCTGTTGTATTTCCAAACATGTTTATTAGGAGAAAAATAGCATTCTGCAGGTGTTCATCACTTCTTTTGCAGAAGCAAACCACGTGGTTATTTAGTGGGTGCATCTCCAGAGTGTGGTGCCACGCAGCAAAGCTGGACAGGCACCACAGCCCTGTTCCTGCTCCCTGCCACAGCAGCTGAGGAATTACGTGATCCAGCTCTGTAGGGCTTGGCAAGGAGTTCTTCATCAAGGAAAATGCAGTTCAGAGCAAAATAACATGATTAGTTTGTTGGGATTTCTATTAAAACCTCCTCCCAGCTTTGCTTGTACTTTTATGCATTTCATATAGAAGTCATTACAAAAGAACTGGCAATTTGTTGCAGTCTTTAAGGGTAGATCCCCTAATAAATTTGGAAAAGGGAGATATCCATAAAGACAATGAGGAGCAGCACATTCCTGAAACACATACTTAACAGGATTTCTTATGAATGTAATGGTTAGTTTTGTAAATGACTGGATAAAAATCCTACGGAAAGAAACTATTTGACCTTATTCTTTGGCTTTTTTGATTATTCTGGAAGGTGATTTTTTGTGACATCTAGTAGCCAATTTGCATTAATTGATGCTGTAGAGATTTTGAAATGGAAATACTTGTTCCTTGAATTTTAGTTTGTAACGAGACCGCTGTATTTTGTTAAAACTGCTTTGAAGCTTGCTGCACTATATCTTCAAAACAATGTGCTACCATTTGAAACAAGCCAAACGTGTATGCTCTTTATGAATTAGTGAGTGCTGTAAGACAGAAGTCATGATCTCGTCAGTAGCAGCTTTTCTGTTTCCATGGTTTGGGCTTGGTTTTATATGTGTAAGGTAAAATTGATAAATAAGTCTGCTGACGTTTTGCTTTAAACGAACAGCATGGTCATTGGATTACAATCTCCCGTAGCTTTGTGGTGTCACTAAAACAGGTTTCATCGGTTTTTTCGTTTCTGTGATAATTCCACTCGACCCTGAATGTCCGGTAATGCATTTCTTTTATTTAGAGCAATGATGGCTGCATTCAGCAACGCTTCACTACCGTCAAAGAAGGACCAAGTTCTGAATGCTCTGCGTGTCACAGAATGCAGGGCTCGGCAGGAGCATTTGATTGACGTATTTCTCATTCATATCACTTAGTTTCTGATTTTTCCAAGTTATTTATTATTTTTAATATTGTATTTTTCCTTGCATTTTGTTGTAAATAAACTACCAACAACTATTCTTTAAAATTGTGGCCGTTTTCTTTTACTGGTTCTTCTCCAGCCAGGAACACACCCATTAACATTTCTACTCCCAGCTCTGCAAGTCATTTCCTCAAGATTAAAGAGCACAAAGAATTTGCTTTGGAAGGAAAATTTAAAATACTTCCAACTGTACTAGGTTTTGTTGTGCCTCTGCTTTTTACAGATTTTATCAGGGCAGGTGCCCCATCCGTCTGGTGTCAGCCCATTCAGTTGTAAATGACCATTTGCTCGACAAGTTTCTCAGTAGGGAATCTAATTCACTATGCAGGGTTTGGCAGCCCAGTGTTGTAGTAAGTACTGGAAAGGAGACCACTCAAAACCTCTCAGACTTGTCTACAAGTCATTTCGGTTTAGTCCACAGGAATTTCACATGTGCAGTTATTCTTTAGGCCTTTCAGTAGAGGCTTACTCCCGAGAAATAAAGCTCTCTGTGCCAGAGCAGAGGCAGTCGCTTGTTCAGTATCGAAACGCTTCCCAGCGGGTGGGACAGGACACAAGGAGCAAACGCAGCCCTGGAAAACATTTAAGGTAGAAGTTACACGACAGAAACGAGCCAGACACGGCCAGCCCTGCGTGGCCTGGGGCAGTGAGGTCCTGTGGCAGTGGTGAAGCCCCCGTTGGGGTAAGAGTGCTGGAGTTGTGTCCTGCAGAGCCTTGGCCTCCACCGTGAGGTTGTGTCTGTCCGTGAGGTAGAATTCCAGCTGGAGGCTCCAGCAGGATGTGCCAGAGGCAGGACCCCAAAATCACGGTGCTGGCAGCACGTGTTCCCTGACACTAGTCACCAGCTAACGCAGCAGCACATCTAGTGACTGGGCCTGACCTGCTCTGTCCTTAGTTTGGTTTGACTTGCTGTTTTACACAGTCTGGGCTTGTGTAACGCTTGAAAATACCAGGTGGCTATGCACCCGGGAAAAAAAAAAGGGGGGGGAGTTGGGCTGCGCTCCTGCAGAGGAAGATCCCACCTTTATCCTTTACCAAACGGAGAAATCTCATAGGGCAGAAATGCAGTTAATTGGTAGCCGTAAACCCAGCGATGTTCAGTAGTGCAGATGCCAAGCACCTGGAGCCTTTTATCTGACAGATACAACGACCCCTCTCCGACCAGCGGCGGGACCGGCCGCGGGCACGCCTGACCCACGGCGCGCAGAAGCGCTCTGCAGGGGACTGCACAGAAGGAACCCCGGTGTCCCGGCAGAGTAAGGGCTCTCCTTTGGTTTTACAGCAGTTAAATATTCAGAACGGAGCACAGTAAGCCCCCCGGGCCCAGCAGAGGCCCCTGCACCCGGCCCTGCCCGGCGAACCCACACGGCGGCACCGCGTCCCTC
>NW_008618312.1:0-11325 GCF_000691845.1 Merops nubicus
TTTTTTTTTTTCCCCCTCTATGAATTAGTCAGCTCACTGAAATGAAGTAATTATGCGGAGTCTGAATTTGCTTTTAAGTGGTGTCCCAACACAACCTTGTCAGCCAAACAATTTTCAGAACAAGGTTAGATGCCAACATAACATCCCCATGACTCTTTTTTTCAGGTTTCTCCTGAGTTAACAAACAACTGGAACTCATCGAGTCCTGGATGACAGCTGTATAGCCCCGTGGTGAGCTGAGCTAACAAAATCCATAGTTGGAGCAGCTTGCAAGCACAAGCTTGATGCTGGATTTTGTACAACTTGAGTGAATGCCTTAACAACCAACCTGCTACTTACTCTGTTTCCTTTCTGTCTGATTGCTCTCCACATCTGAAAGATGGCTCTGACCTGGTGCAGAATGTGAGAGTTTTGAAGTAATAAAAAATAGCCAGGGACAGGAAATTTTTTTCCAGCACAGCAGTTCTGCTCTCCTCTTCAGCACATCCAAAACTCACGCTGTTGTCCTTGCTTTCTTTGCCATCATGCTATTCCAACTCCTCATATGAAAAAAAAAAAAATGAATTTCAGTTGGAAAATATACAGAGACTGGGGCAAGGCAGCCTGGCTAAAAAGAGCTGTGACACATGATGGAGGATGTGCTTGGAATGTGGTGGATCTCAGAAGCTTTCATTACAGAGAAGCTGCCTTGCAGGTCATTCCCACTTATACACACTGAAAGCAGTCAGTTAGAAGATAAAGAAGAAAATTAATTGTGAAAATTATTAATAAATCATATTAAATAATTTATAAGTAAAAGCTGATTGACTGAATGACTATTATGTAACTATCATACTAGCTGGGTCCCTGCCTCTTTATTGTTTTGGATACAGCTGTTGATTGTTACTCATAGAATCAGAGTTAGGGTTCGGAGAGCAACAAAGCCTACAGCTCCAGGAACACTGGGGCTGCAAAAGGCATATCAAGAGGAGCACAACACTGCACCAACAATGCTCCCTCCACACCTTTCTCATCTGGCCCATCCATGGTGCTGGGTACCTCAGCCTCCAAACCACATTATGGTTAGAGTCATAGAATAAATCATTCATCAGTATCATTATTCCATTAGTGACAGAAGAGAATCCAGCTCTTATTCTAGGATGCTGGACAGTGGAAAGACCTGCCTGTTTTATTGTTTGCAGACTTGCAGAATAGTTGAAAAAAAAAAAAACAAACCAAAACCAAACACAACACCACAAACCAGTGTTCTACCCTTCTGTCCACCTTCAATTATCTAGGGGACACACAATATATAATAAACATCAATAGCTGAGAAATAAGCTCAGAAAGAAGATGAGAGTGAATCTGGTTTATATGCTTGAGGTAACAAACGAGCTAAAACTGATAAGCTGAAACTTCAGATTTCTATACCATAAAGGGGAAGAAGAAGCAAATTTACTACCTTTGTAGCTTTTATAAAAAGGTTATTACAAATATTTTTAATGTAAGCCTTGCAAGGATTCAGCATTTACATAGTTTATAGGGTACAACTAATGCTTTCTTATCTCTGCTTTTAGCATAGAACTTCTGAAAACATAGATGTCTGGCATGTATATTAAGACTTTAAGCTCACACAGCAAAAGGAGTATAGTAATATTTTCCTTTCATTCTCAAAACCCACTTCTTCTGACCACTTGCCCAATATAGAATTATATGATCATTAACAGGCAGACCAGCAGCCAAACTCCTCCCTCTGCTACCACACCACATATCAGAGATTCAAAGTGCCAGACAGAGAGAGGGAAGAACAAGTCAATGCACTCACCCACCACAGTGGACATGAAGAAGGGAGCAAGCCAGGAAAGGAGCCAAGCCATGGGAGATGACAGCAGCCAACCACAAGCCCAGTCATATAGTAGGGACACAGAGACAACTTCATGTTCTGGCCCCAGCATCCTGAGAACGCCACTTGCCGTAAAGAGTCAGGGAGCCTTTTCAATAACCAGAACTCCCACACAAAACACTCACTGTGTAGACAAACCTCTCAACCCCCTTGCAAGCAGAGTCAGCTCTTACAGAGGTGGCTTCTTGCCCCACCTCCGAGTCACTGTGGAAGGCAGGGGCACCTGGTGACGATCTCCTAATCAGTTCCCATCCAAGGCTGGCCAGACCCTGGGTGAAAACTAATCAGGAAGATCTTTCTTGCCTGATTGTGGACACCATCTGTATGCCAACCCTCAATCAGGGCTGGGGGTTTAAACTCAGCACTTCACCATTCCATTAATATCTATCTTCCAATAATTAGTGGAGAAGCTAAACAATAATACTTGTTAACATGTAGGTGTTTGTAAACAAAGTACACACTGATGGAGTACAAGGGCAGCACCACTCCTAGGACTGATCATCAATGTTTGGGATTCATCTCACCTTATTACCTGGTGCCACCAAACTAGTTATTTATTGAGACTAGTGGTTGTGGTGAGAGAGCAGGTCACAGTGGGAGCCCCTGTGTAAGCAGGTCTCCTTATCAGGCATAGTCAATTACAAAGCTAGAAAAATATGGGCAATGACTTCTGACAATCAGTTAAAACACATTATTACTTCCTCTTAAGGAATTGTTTGGCCTATCCTTCTCCTCCATAGAGAGTAATTCAAAGTAAACTCTGGACCTTTTTCTAAATAAAATAGATTAAAAATATGATTTGAGATTCAAAACATAAGACGATCTTGTCTATCTGTTTAACAGTTCTAACCGTGCACCACAGAGCATGAGTCAACTTGTCAATGAACGCTATCAGGATTATCAACATTAAACAAGTCTAAAGGGGTAACTAACAACAAAGTGCCTCAGCAAAAGTACTTTGTCATCTTCAGAACGTCAGCTATAATACTGCTTAGATGCTTTCTCTGCAAATCATGCTGCAAAATTCAGAGGGTAAGAGTAAGTACTAGGGTGACTAAGTGCAACAGCCACGTGGTGAGTCAACACCCTGAAAGTGTTATAGGAAGACACCTCCCAAAGATAAGCAATTTTTCAGGAGTTTATATAGCTACCCTGAGACAAACTGATTTACCAATAAATTTTAAACTATGTGGCCAAGATATGTGGTACATAGAGCTCTTGGAACTTTCCATGAAAAAGGAACCCCAGACAAAAATAAATATCTGCTAAAAATACATCACGTTTCTTTCTGCGCTGAGGATAAAATGACTTTTAGACACCACTAACATCCTGGTTGAGTCAATTCAACCTCCCTTAAAATACATAGTTCAGTCTAGTTGAACATATTAGTTTTTAAATGGTGACAGTCTAAAGAAACATCCCCACAAGAGCTCATGATAAAAGTTTTGTTTGTTTCTTTGTTTGTTTTCCTTCATATCTTCTTACAAAAAGACAAATTAAAAGAAAAATTAATGGCAAATTTGAGACTTCTAGCTTTTCTCTAGAGGAGTTCTGTTAGGTAAATTTTATACAGATGCCTTTTGAGATATTTTCCTTTTTGCAGATTCTTAGTCTTAGTTTATGAGAAGGCAACACTTGCACAGAGTGAGTGAGTGAGTGATGCTTGGCCAACATTTGCTGAGTATTGCTGACTTCCTCATAACTGATGGACTGTTGAGAAACTGGGGACAAACAAGTTTTGGCAAGGGAAGCAAATATGCAATGAGCAAATCTGTCTCTAGACATCTTCAGGTAATCTGGTTGTGGCATGTCCATGTGAGGGAATTGCTGATTTAGTTTAATGTAGACATCTGCAAAAAAGGTTTGTTAACAAGTTTGACATAAATGATTCAGGACCTTTGTAAAGGATACTTAACTCTACTTCTCAGAAGATTAATTTGCAAGTTAAGATGGAACAAAGAGTGGATTTAGTAGTGAATGGGCTGTCTGCTACCTGAAGTACTCAGTGCAGCTTTGGAGTCAGCAGGCTGGCTGCTCCATTTGTAGAAGACCTACTTTTTGTTATTCTACCTCCTGAATAGATTCAGAAGTATTCCCTTCCCTTCTCTTATGGGCTACAGGAAAAGGAGGATAGTAGAGAATAGAAGACTTAAGTTTTTACTATTCCTTTATACTTTTTGTGGAATGAGTATTGCCTAACTCATCATGTGTCCCTTTAGGAATTGTTTAGTGCATTTCCTAGATGGAGTGTGTCAGCCTCACCTGCAGACTTCAGTTCTCTTTGTCCACCAACAATATTATGACTCATAATGACATACTCAAATTCTGCTCTGAAAGTAGAGCAGTGGGTTGAGTTTGGATGGTGAAGTGCTGGGGTTAAACCCCCAGCCCTGAATGAGAGTTTGTATATGGATAATGTCCACAACCAGGCAAGAAAGACCCTCCTCTTTGGTTTTCAGCCAAGATCTGGCCAGCCTTCCATGGGAACTGATTAGAAGTTTACCATCAGGTGCCCCTACCTTCCACATTAACTTGGAAGTAAGGCAAGAAACCACCTCTATAAGAACTGACTCCCCTTGCAGTAGGATTGTAGAGGTTTATTTGTGTAGGGTATGTGTTGTGGCTAAGAGAAGGGCTACCTGGCTCTTCACAGCAAGTACAGCTTCTAGGATGATAGGGCTAGAACATGAAGCTACCTCTGTGCCCCTACTATATAACAGAACTTATGCCCTGGCTGCTACTCTTGCCCATGGCTTGGCTCCTTGCCTAGCTTGCTTTTCTTCATGTCCACTGTGGTGGGTGAGTGCATTTGCTTGCTCCTCTCTCTGGTGTTTTGGATCTCTGGTGTGTGTGGAGTGTGGTTTGGCTGCTAGTCTACCTGTTAATGATTGTATTATTCTAGATCAGGTAAGCAGTCAGCAGATAAGATAGCAAAACTCCCCTTAAAATCTTCTGGGCTTCTTAAGATCATGCATGGGGCACCTTGTATAGACCTTGAATCAAACTTGAAAGGATACACTTCCTGGGATTCTCCATGGTCAGGAAGAACAGCAAATTCAGACATCTGGCTGTAGTGTCTCTGGACAGTCTTTTAATGATGTCCAGGCCACAAAGCAACAGGGATTCAGCAGTAGGCACCCTGCTAAAGACTTCATGCTGGTTGTCTGAAAAAGGGGTAGGTGTAGTACCCTGCCCCAGAGCACTTACTACATCCTTGAGGTGTCCTCCTGAAGGATTCTTTAAAAAAATAATAATTATTTAAGCATGTGTATTTTTCCCTTTCCTGGTGAGCTTCTTGCCTGGGAAATGTCCCAGATAATGGTTTCATTTATCACTCTGAAGCAGCTTTACCAGAAGCAATTTTGTGCATCCGCTTGTACCTTTATAAATATTTCTAAAGACCTGTTTTCATAAATGCTGGGGCAGCAAACTATGGAGGCCAAAAGAATGACACTAAAACATTCTCCTGGAATTTCTATGGTAAGTTTTCTGTTGTGAGAGAAGAAGTGGCATAGGTTAGCTGGGTGACCAGGCAGTGTTGAAGAAGGAGTGGGTTAAGCTCAGGTGCTGGTCACATCTACTCACACTGTTTGGAGATGGGGGTGGGAGCATTTCCTACCAGGAGACAGAGTTTCTCTGCTTGGTGGATTTTTCTGGATATACATGCTTGCTTCAAGCCAGAAGCAGCACAGAAACAGAAGAGGTGAGCAGGAGATCTGCAGTGGTGAGGAACTCAGGCATAGGCTGGTGTGGCAGTGCAAGGACAGTAATTTATTCTTGACAACAACATGTAAGACTGATCTTAGATAGTTGTCTCTGTTTGACAGCAGTTATAGTCTTCCTGAGAAAATGTGGTTCTAGTCAGCTTGCTCAGAAATTATTAGAGAGCTCTAAAACTCATCACTCATTAAAATTCATATAGAGAGCTTGTTCTTAAGCAGTGTTTTAAGCTTTCAAAAGTGTTTGCGCACAGACCTGTCAGGATTGCAAAACCAGATACCCAGCGAAGGTTGTGATGGTCTACACTCCAGAAACACGGAGTATTTTTTGCTGCTACTCTAAAGCACAGAAATGCCCCAGCTATTCAAATTACTTGGAGGCTTTATGGAAGTCCTTTTATAGATGGGAAATTTGATCCAAATAATGATGTTTTCATTAGGGGTATTGTTCTGTTGGATCTCATCATCTTCTAAACTTACAATGCTTGCAGATACAGTGCTGAAATTCAGATGAAGTAGAAACAGCATTTCCAGCATTAGACCCCAAAGATACAACTCTTTCCTGGAGGTATTAGTTTTATTTTTTGAGTTTTCCAGTTGGTCTTAACATTACACTTGTCAAGTATAATGTTAATGTTTACATTAACAATGTTTAAACTACTGTCTTATACCTTCATTAGTTTGTTTTGTGTGTGGGTTGGTTTGTTTTGTTTTTGTTTTCTGAAAGGAATAAATTGTACTTCTCTCATTATCTTTCCAAGCTTTAATTTTGTGTGGATTTAATTGAGTAATGTATTTACAATACCAGCTGTTTCCTTAAATGTGCAACATGTTCCTGAATCACTTGTGGTCTTTTAAAATACTCTGAAAGAAACACCTTGCATTGTGAAAATCACAAACTGCTTTTTTTATGATAATTCCTTGCTACTATTGTTAAAGCAGCATTCTGGGTACTTTTCAAAAGTGCAGATATTTTCCAGAATCTTGTTTTGACGACATTTTAGTATGTTCATATAAAATAGGGTTTTTTTCCAGAAGTGAAATGAAAACTTGGCATTACATGCACTTCCTCCCTGTAAAGAGGTAGCTGTAGCTGTTAGCCTGTAGCTGTTGAAAAGAAAACTTACAGTATCTGAATAGTAATGTTACTACACAGGGCACAGGACTTTCTCAAGTTAAATTGGCCTACATATTTTACATAGTGACAGTAAATGTTAAAATTTAAAAAGGTACTTCTTCAGGCATCAATAATTACACTGCGAAACTTCCTACTGCAGAATAACGAAGATGTTAAAAGTGTGCATATGTTTGAAAAGTATTTGGAAACTATGAAAACTTATCTCAAATGGTACTTTGTCGTTACCGACACCTGAACCCCGCGATCTCTGCCACCCAACCTCTACCATTGGGTACCATCAGCACACACGAGCTTCAATGTGAAGGATGCTGCGCTGCAATTGCTTATATACGACAAGCCACGGCCACAAGGCCCCTCGTGGGCAGTCTGAGCTTTCCGTTACATCGCCAGATCTTCCGCACACTGATCCCTGCCTAGGGCGGGCTCTGCTCACCACAACAGTACTTAGCAGGAGACATTCCTTCTGGCTCAAAAGCCTTCTCAGCTGCAGATCTCTGACCACTGATTAGCCTGATTTAATACAGTACTTGTTTTAGGCATGAAATAAAGGCAAATTTCACAATAGTTTATATAATTTAGGAATATAAATCTGTCTGGAGATGCTGGATGTATGTTCTTAAATTCAGGCATGTTTTTCAAGTCTCTGCCTCCAACTGACCATCTATTTTGAAAGCTTTTTTCCTCCATCCCTATTTGAATTGAATATTGTTCACCTCAAGTTATCAAAAAAATAAACTGTGTAAGAAGATTCCTCATTATGATTTAGGGTGGTGAGGCTGGGCCTTAGGAATACATCTAACAGATTCAGAGGAGTTAGTTGATGTAATTTCACAGCAGCCTTCCTATATGTTACCTTCTGGATCACCAAGTTTCAAGAAGAAATGGGTTTTAAGGCAGGAACTGAAAGATGAGTTGATTGTAACTCTTCTATATCATGCAGATGCCAACATGGATGAGAACACAAGTACTCATGTTTATTTATCTAGTTCAAGTAATAACACAACATTTAACTTGTAAAAGAATGTTTTATCTTCCTTAAATCATGAGCTAGCTGCAGCAGGTATTACAATACCTACATTATTGCTCTGAACTCTGATTGTTAAACACTGCTTTTAATTCCACTAGAAGCTGCACTGACTTAACCCTCCAGATCTTCCAGAAATCACTGGACTAGTTACTCTGATACAGTTTTTTTTTCCTCTTCTCCTTCTCATTGGTGAATATTCTGACTTCATCTTAGCCATTACTGCCAGACATAATGAAACAGTTTCAGATATAGCTCCAGTTTCATTTGTCCCTTTTATTAAGGATTTATTAATTTTTTTTAAAAAGTTTTAGACATATTTTGAGTGTTAAATAAAACTCTTGCCTACATCTAGCCTATATCAGCAGCTAAACTATAGCAGTTGCTCTATCACTCAGTGATCCCTCCCCAGCAGCGAAGGGGGATGGGAGGAAGGAGCAGAGACCCACAGCTTGAAATGAAAAAAGGTTTAATGAAAGAGCCAAACTAATGCTAATGTAAAGCATACAAAGTTGCGTTCAGCCAGTTAATGTATGGGGGTCCAAATAAACAGCAAAGCAGTCCTCAGGAGCAGAATGGGAAGCAAGCCCTTCCAAGGATGAGGAGGATCAGGAAAATAATAAGTTTAAACAGAAGGCCCTCTTGTCCTCAGCAGCCTTTCCCCTTTATAAAGAGCATGATGTTTGTGTTCTGGGATACACCTGAGCCAGCACATGTCAGCTGCTCTGGCTGGTTCCAAACTGCTAAAAGCTTGTATACCACCACTGGCCTACAACTCTATCCCAGCAAAATCAGGACACTTCCCCACAAGAGTACCTCAAACTAAGGTAATTGTTTATTTTTCATCGATCTTTAGAATAGTTTACAATTAAGCTTTCATGCACCAATGCTGAAGAATTCCTCTCAGCAGGAGCTGAGAAACAGAGCTTCATTACCTCACTCATATGTTACCTCATAACGTTAGAGTTATGCATGTATTTGGTGTTTGCTCTGGTCTTTCTAATGGACATTTGGTGGAGATTTTATCGATGCAAAAAAAAACCTACAAGTGTCACAAGCTCTGAGATGCAGTGGTGTGGAAAGCTCCCTGTGTTTACCTTTTCTTCCTGTTATACCATTTATGTGCACTTGTCTTCCCTGCAGCTGCTGGCAGCTAAATGAGAAATTAAAATTGATAATTTCTGATGACTCCCTTAACAGATAGGACCTGGAAACACAAACCTGGTGCTGCTGCTGTTGTCCCTTGACATGTGGTGAGGCAGCTTGATTCAGTCACAGCTGGAGCTGGCAGCTGTGCTGGCACCAGCCCTGGCTTCCTCAAAAGCTTACTCGGTCTCTGTTGAAATGGCCACAGCCAATTCTTCAGAATTTGGTTTTGCAGCCTCTGTAAACCCTGCAACTAATTCATTGCACAATAATGTTTTCTGTCACTGTTTTGTTAAAATAGTGACTGCTATTTAACTGTATCTTCACAAAGAGATGAAGCAGCTGTAGATTTCTGAAGGTTTAACACTGGAAATGTTTTGTTTCTTCCCCCAGTAGTCAACTGAAAAGACTTCTGACCTGATTTCCTCAGCATCAAAACTTAGTCCTTTCTGATTTTCCATTCTCCCCTTGTCTGGAGTACCTTGACACCCTGTCAGTCGACTGAAATGAGTGCACTTCATTAGGTTAATTATTTTCCATGCTTAGGCTGAAGCTCCTTAACTGTTTGTATTGACAAACAGAAATGATAAAACTGAGCGTGTTGCATGAATATTTGTACATAGAAAAGTAACTGTTAATGTATAGTTACTGAGTGAACAACTCCAAATTTAGCTCCAGCTGCAGAATAGCCTTTCTTTCTATGGAAAAAAAAAGATATGTTTTTGCCTGTGATGTAGTTGTACATAATTTCCATTGAATCATCAGTACACAGCAGATGCTATTCAAACTTTTGAGTAGACGACTTATACAGGACAAGAAAGGAGATTTGTTTGACTTATAAATCAGAAAATATCTTTCTACATACAAAACCATGAAAATTAAAAAAGTAACCTTTCATTATTTGTAAAGAAACATCTGAAAGCTTTTAATTTCCTTGTGGTGTTTGTTTGTTTGTTTGTTTTGGCAGAGTAGAAGGCATTTTCTTTCCTACTAGTGTGACTGGAAAAAGAAACTAAGTTTTTAACTTAAAATCATGTGATTGCAGTATTTTTTCATTTTTAGAAAAGAAAGAGGTTGTTACTGCTGCTTGTTACACTAGTTATTAAAACCGCATTCCCTGAAAATCCCCACAATTTGTCTATGTCAGTTTTCATGAGTATTTTAAAATGATCAATCATTGTTCAATTCACATTTTTTTAAGAGTTCAAATGTCAACATCCTTGAATGTATAATATGTCAGTTGCTCAGCTGGACAGTTGTTTCAAATGCTGCATTAATGGAATAAAGGGGACTCTTACCGTAGATTCAAGAGCTTCGTTCTCACATTTTCTGTTGCCTTTTTCTTTTCATTGTGATCAAGTGAAATATTAGTGTGGAAAGTCTCAAGACTGCATGTGTGGAACCTCCTTAGATGACAACAGGCATAGGCAGACATCTCTGCAGTAACTCTCAACACACTGAGCTGCAGTATCGTGACAGCACAGCAGTTATGCAAATGCTTTATTTTTACAATTATTTTTAAAGGAAAATTGTACTGGCAGCTTGACTGTGCAACTCAGCTGTGACAGAAACATAGCAACAACGTTTTGACAGGGATCAAAATCACTTCCAAAAGAAGTTTTCATTTCACTGCGGTTGCTTTTCAGAAAATATGGATTTTGTCAGAAGCTATGCAAGTGCCACTCTTTGCTGAGTACATTGACAGCTAAATCTATCGTAGACAACTCAGGTCCTAGGAAATCAAAACCATCACCACATTAGAACTGAAAGACCAAGTCTAATGTCAATATGTGTAACTATACATATTATAAAACCAGCCACTCTTTGCTGACTGCATTGACAGTTAAAACAAATCTATTGTAGACGACTCAGGTCCTAGGAAATCAAAACCATCACCACATTAGAACTGAAAGACCAAGTCTAATGTCAATATGTGTAACTATACATATTATAAAACCAAAAAAGAATGGGAGATGACAGTCTTGTAGCAATTTTAAGCTGAAGCATACTTTGCGAGTGTTGATGCTACTGAACACTGGCACATCTCTATGGGAAGCGAAGGGCTGCCCGGGGGCCAGCAGGCTCACGCAGCCTCCCCAGTAACAGCCGTGCCCACACACGCAGAACGAACTGGTGTTCCCCACGGGCTGGCAGGGTCGATAACACGCTTCCAGCGCAACTTGCCCTTGCCAAAATTCAGTGAGAATCAGTTGCAGGCGATACCACCGAGCAACATGGTGCGTGTCCAAATCAAGACCCGGAAGGGTCCCCAAAGGTGAGTTCCACCCGAACGCCGCCGCACCGTCTGAGCAGGGCCTGGCCTCGGGGGCAGTTAACCCAAGTCATCCCAGACGAGCAGAAACGTCCCTTGAACGGGCACCGGAGACGCTGCTGGCGCTGCGCGTGGGGGTTCCGC
>NW_008618313.1:0-1604 GCF_000691845.1 Merops nubicus
TATTGCTGCTCACACCCGTGTGCCGCCCCTGGGCTGGGATTTGGGGGGACCTGGCGAATCTTTAGTCTAGGAGGAGATAAACGCCTGCACGGAGAGATGGGGTGGGGTGGTACCGATAACTTCTGTGGGGTTAGGTAGGAAATGTGCAGCACAGTGCTGCTGCCAAGCGGAGTATTCCCTGTGATGTTTTCCTTGTCTAAATTTGAGGTCGTTTCATGTGGCATTTCTCCGGCTGCTTTGAGCCGATGTTGTTCTCATAGAATCCTAGAATCATTGAGGTTGGAAAAGAAATCTAAGGCCAAGGTTGGAAAAGACATCTAAGGCCAAGTCCAACCATTAACCCACCACTCTCATGACCACTAAACCACGTCCTGAAGTGACACGTCTGCACGTTTTTTGAACCCCTCCAGGGATGAAGATTCCAGGGACTCCCTGGGCAGCCTCTTCCAACGCCTCACCACTCTTTCAGGAAAGAAATTCTTCCTGATAGCCAATCTAAACCTCCCTGGCACAACTTCACCCCATTTCCTCTCATCCTATTGCTAGTTCCTTGGGAGAAGTTCCCCATTTTGTCATGGGGAAGTCTGTCTGGAGATCTGTTTGAGATGTCAGTGACCCTCCCTGCAATACTTTCACACTAGTAATTAAGATTTCATACAGCTTCTCTTTCGCTGCATAATTTACCAGCCACTCCATCTGTGCATGGATATGAGCAGGGTGTCACTTCTGGTCAGGGGAGTAGAAGTAAAATTCACAGAATCAGAGCATCCCTAGAGATGGGCAGCTGAAACTCTCATCCTAAAGTTACATGCTGTCATATTTCAGTGTAGAAACACACATGCAAGAAACTGCTTGCAAGTCACTTTATACTTATTTTTTTTTAAGGCAGAAAGAGTACATTTATCAATATAATTGCAATTTTAAAGACAAAAGAAAAAAAAAACCCACGTTGTTTAAAATCATGGCAGGGACTCCTGTAGATGGTGGATATTTCAGAGTTACTTCCAAACACTGGCAGTTAACAAATCAAATATACAAGTTGGCTTGTACTTGGAACTGGCCCTTGGTTTTGGAGCTCAGAATTAAACTGGAATGACATATAACACTCTTACAGGAGGAAAGTAAGGATATTTTTTGGGAAAAAAAACTTTCTTGGGTTAAACGTCAACATGACAAGGGCTCCAGTTACTTCCTGATCCAAACCTGAGTGTTTGTAAGCCTGAAAGGTGTTTGTAGTGGTGAGAAAAAAGACTACAAGGTTCTGGTCAGCTTCTGTAAACAGAACCCTGGAGTCTTTGAGAGAGAGTTGATAATCTACTCACATTACCTGATTATTGAAGATAAAAAATTTCTTTGTAATAAAATTGTGCATTTGCAGAACGTGTCAAAGGAGGAATCTTGTCACATCCATATGTTTTCTTGTCATCTTTCTGTTTCAAATTTTACTATTTTCTTATTACTTGTAGATAGATCACTTACATTATTGGCATTTCTATAGATTTGAAAATTCAAATCAAGCTATTGAAACAGAAAGAAATTGAAGTGTATTCTAAAATACTAATCCTGAACTGCAAACCAAAAGCTGGTACCTTACTGATGCCAAA
>NW_008618314.1:0-17570 GCF_000691845.1 Merops nubicus
TCCTCCCAGCTTAGTGTCATCAGCAAAAAGTATTTTCCATCATACTTTTTTTTTCCCCGCTGATATCAAAACAGAGCTCTGGAATGGAACATTTTGAAATAGGAAACTAAGCCAATCACTGATCCACAGCAGAATGTATACAGTTCAAAAACCTTTGTCAGAACATGATGATTGACAGTCCAGTGCTTAACTTTTTTTCTCTGGTGAGAAATGTCACTGTGTGTCGAGCGTGGTGTTGGCTGTGGGAACTCCAGGGATTTTTTAAGAGTCAGATCATAGCCCCAGAGTTGTCTCCACTGTTTGTTACTAGTGGACCACAAATGCAAAATGAAAAACTGTGAATGTGTTTGGTAACCAAATGGAATGGCTCGTAGTATCCCATGTTCATTACACAGAAAGGTGCATTTATTGTATAATCCAAGTCAGCTGGTTGGATTTAATCCTTCAACTCGGGACTTGACAAAAAATATTACATAGTGCAAATAAAACCACTGTTACAGAGTTGTAACTGTTGTGGCAAGACAACAGAGGTTCTTAAGCTTTTTCTTTTTAATTGATATTTTTGCAATGATATGGACAAACCCTTAGTCTGGATCATGCATCTGTTGTTCAAGATGTTCCTTGAACTATGGAGGTGAGGAAGGGCAATATCCTATACCCTGTTCCTTTTTTCTTAAGGAATGCCACAATGCCAGAACTTTCCCTAATTACAGGCTGTAGAAGAGAAAACATTGTGTGGCTGTTCCAAGCTCCTTATATGCTGGTTGGCCAGACAGCAAGCTAAACAAAACAGGTAATGGTGGAGTTTATAATAAAGGCCTTTTCTCAGTAGGAGCACTAATTATAGACTGTGTCCTCCACGCAGCCAGTGTGGGTCTAATCTGTGAAATTTGGTATCTTTAAGACTTCAACCTTTCTGTCAACTTTATTTTTAAAAATAGGATTAGAAGTGCTGGGGGACAGAGACTGGAGGATTCTGTAATCCTGGCCGCCTGCTAAAAAGGACAGCCTTTGCCCTAGATAGTTCCTGTGCTTATAAATGACTCCTGTGAGGCAATCTAGTGAGCAAATTCGAGCATGGGGACATTTAGAACATTTGTCTGGGATTACATAAAAGCCATGTGAGAAAGCTCCAGTGAAACCTAGGAACTCCAGCCTAAACTTAGGGCTGAAAATGAAAAAATAACCAAACTTTCAGCTTTTTTATTTAGAAGAGTGTTGGCAATGCATAAGTTAGGATGTGTACTCTGTCTATTTTAAATCCAGTGGTTACCTGGAGACTCTTGAATAGATTCCTTAAACCGTGCACAAAGGGAAGCTTTTGATCCAAAAGCTGGACTCCAAAACTTTAGTATAGAAAGTGTATAAGGATGAGACATCATTTACTTCCTAACTACACTTGTCTAAAAAAAAAAAAAAAAAAAGTAGTTCTGTTCTTTCTGCAAAGGGAAACAGCTTACAGTTTTGGCTGACCCGATTCCACCCCCGGAAGAATAAAAAATGTGTCTAGCCAAACCGACGTTAACCATCAGAAAGTTGTAACTGTCCAGGAGAAGAAAATAGGGTCTAACAGGGAAGAATGTGCCATTCCCTTTGACTTCAGTGAATGGTTCTGGACACGTGATTAATGTCTGTCCATCTTTATTCCCTTATAATCAGGGTAGGCCTAAAAATATTCAGACCTTATTAAAGGGTTATTCCAATTTACAGATGAAGAAGGGTGTGAGGAGAAAGCAATAGTGTCTGTGGTCCTTACACAAAGGAATAATAAAGAGATTTAATAAGCTAAACATTCAATATAATTACAAGAAGTATTTAATAAATAAACATAGAGACAAAATATGCTTCATCATTAACGGAAAATCCTTTTTATGAGCTGTTCACAGTCATCTTTGCAAATTTAAATTCAAAGTTAATTTCTAGATGCTTATAGAATTAACCAAGAAATCCATTTGCCCTTTGATACACAGCTGCAATAACACGTCAAGCATGAAGCCCAGCTAATTCTCCATCAGTTCCAGGAGCTATAGATGTTGCCCAAAAAGATATTTGGTACAGCCTCAGTGTGCGTTGTGGCTCTGGGAAGACACAGTCTGGAAGCTGCCTGTTCAGCTTCCCCAAGGGTTATTAGTAGGTCAGAGTAATTTCAAGCTGATGGTGGTTTGCTGCCCTGCATATATAATGAGGGGCAGCCTAGCTAAGCTCCTAGTAGATACATTAGAAGAAAGAATAGTGAGAAGCCTCTTTCCTGGCAAGGTACCAGAAAGAGGTCAGCCACAATGGTGAGATGGATAACTCGCCTTGCTGTTGCTTGCTTGTGCAGTGCAGCAGGAGTCATAGCTTCTGAGGCCAATCAGTCCAGCCCCTCTTCATAGCAGCAGCCTCACTTCAGGAGATGTCATGGCCTTCCACTTGGGAAGGCAGAGGCAGGGTTCCTTGTGTTCTGTACATCACTGTGTGCCTTTGCAGTCATTGCGCACACATTCATGGGGATAGTAAAACACAGCAAAATTCCAGATTGCTGTCAGCTAAGCTATCTGGAGACATGTTGAAAGCAGGACCCTGGTAGACTTGTACTACTTTTTAACATCTAATACCTTTCCCAAGCACAGATACACAAGGTAATATTTCAAGATGTAGTTACTTGCCTTACATGTGCATAGTCAAAACCCCCAGTAAAGCACTTACAGGAATCATTCGACTCAGTTCTATGGCACAGCTGTTTCTGAAGCAGAGCATGGTTATTTAATTGTGCACAGACACATGCACAGCAGTTTAGGACAGAAGGTGCCCAAGAATACCTCTGCCAAGTCCTTGTTCAGCCCACACCATGCATACTATGCAATGTACTACCAAACCCATATGTTAGTCACTTGATGCACTGGGGTATGGGATAAAACAGAAAGAACAGTTTGGCTCAAAACCACCATCCAAGTGATTAAATCGTGCCACAAGAGGAGCACTCGTGCAACACTGCAGAATTCATACAAGGGAACATATGAACCCCATGTGAGGCTGACAGGTTCCATATTATAGGGCTAAGTGAATTGTCCTCATGACAGTTTTCTGATGAGGCTGAATTTGAGGTTTGTAGTCCACTTTTGTATTTTGACTTGTGTTACTCTCAATCTTGAAATAGCCTTAGGCTGAGATCTTTCTGAAATCATCTGCTATAAAACCTTTCTTTTCTTCAAAGTCTTGATACGTGGAGTTCTTTGCTTGATGCCTACAGACCTGCCTTGGGGTGGTCAGGCTGTTAGCAGGTAAAGTGTGTATGGAGCCAGCCTGTGAGAGAGCTGCTGTGGCTTTAGGTGTATAGGGGCTTCTGCTCTGCACACAGGAATGTGGAAAAAATGAAAAGGCTGTTCAGGCTTCCACTGCAAATGGAGTAATCCCAGGAGTCAAGCATTCAATGTATGTGTGAGACGCCTTTTCTGTAAAATAAAGCACATAAAGAATGCCAGAGCAGGCAGTTTCACAGTTAACCCAGTGGCCTGCTTGGCCCCATCACTGGATTCAGTATAAATCTCAGTGTGATGTGCTTTGTGGGACTTTCTGTGTTTCCTTCTGTATTCTCTGGAGCCTCTCTTACCACATGCTTTTCACTCTATGTGAGCAGAATTCATAGGGATGGGGAGGGTGGAGTGGTCCTGCAAAGTGACAGTTCCCAAATGTTCAGCCACCCACCTCCCTTGTAGACTGGGACCTTATGGGCCCTGCTACACAGAGGAAGACTGATCTAGAACTGCTTCTCCCATACCATGACAAATTCTTTCTGTAGTCCTGAGGAAGGGCAAATGAGTGCTACTTTTCTCTCCACCATGCGTTTTGGTAGGTGGAATCACTCTGTGGCGACAGCACTTAATGCATTTGGTTGTACAGACTGGGCATTTCCAGACAGTTTTTGCTGTCTGCAAACTTTTCTTTTACTGCAAACTTTATAAATGATGCAGCTGCTCACAGCTTCACAACCCATGTTATAGACAAATTTCTTATGAAGCAAGGACTGAGTCACTCTGTTTTGGAAGACACAGCCTACCTGCCTGCAGATGTGAGCTCAACTATAGATGCAATATTGTTGGAAAGTCTTCTTGGACTTAAATTTGTTTTCTTCTAATGTTTTTCTTTTCTCCATAGCGGTGCGCAAAGGGTACAGGATCCAGACGGACAAGGAAAGGGACTCTATGAAGGTGCTGTACTATGTTGAGAAAGAACTGGCCCAGTTTGACCCAGCTAGAAGGATGCGGGAACGATGTGAGGAACAAGCATGGTTTGATTCTTCTGTTTGATTGGGATTTTTTTCTTCTTCCTGTTGGCCTGAAAAAGACTGAAAATTCATAGTAACAAGTTAACTGATTTTGCCTTAAATCCAGCCTCTAGCATATGATGTCCAGGTTATGATACTTGATGCAGATAAAGTCTAGATTTTAGGTATCTACAGTTATGTTCTGATTTTAAAGATCCTCTGCTCACCATTCTTAATTAGAGCAAACAAGGTAAGGGATACTCATGCTCATAAAAATTGTCCACTTGGATAGTGAAACTTCTGGATCAGCAGCATCTGAAAAGTTAAGTCCATACTCATGCCTTGTAGAGCCTGTGGTGTGATAATAGTTGGGATATTGTCTTCACAATTTCTATGTCTTATAGTGTGGTGGCTGTAAATTCCCAGTGTGGCAAAATAGGAGAGGGATGATTTTACTGAAAGCTGGACTTCATTTCTCTGTGGGCAGTAATGAGCACATGTGGTTTGAAAGATACAAAAAGGTAGTTTGGAGTGGCAGTGGCCTTGCAGGGACTACAAGAAAGATACAAGAAACGAGGGAATCATCGGATTTTGTGATAGTGGTCCACATAAGATCAGAGGTGGTACACACATCAGTATTGATGCCTTGGCAGTCAGAGAACTACAGGTGAAGGGAAGGAGGGCGGTGAACAGGGACATGATGCAAACTCGGAATGGAGCTTCTGTGTGAAACTCCTCACTGTCTTCCTACAGCCTCTTGCAAGCTTTATTTCCCAAAATAAAGGTTGAGGCTGCACTTGATGAGTGTCAGAATACAAGCCCAGGTGAGGATCTTTCCACATGAGGAGGCAGAGGTGCAGTGGCAGGGCAGCGTGTACATGAGGAGGGCTTGCTGTGCTGCTCGTTGTCCTCTAGCTGTTCTGTGTGGAGGACAGCAGCAGGCTGTGTCTCAGTTCCTCTGGGCAGCATCTGACTCATGCAGAGCTAACCAATGTCAGGCACTGGTAGAGGCTCATTTAAAGCAGATGCGTGAGATCCTGCAAATCAGTGAAGGTAAGGGCTCTAGGGAATGACACTACATCAAAGCTCTGTACAGATTAGGCATAACTAACAAATTATATATACTTCTAAAACAGTCGTTGCTGAACACACTGTCTTCTCCACCCACAAGATTTACTATAAAAAGACCTCTCCACATTGGTATGTCAGGCCTCCAGATGTCAGTGTGCTTGATGGAGTAGAGACTGACAGTGATTCAGATGGTGTCTTCTTTCTTAATCTTTTTTTGAGGGGGTTGTTTTTGTTTTACTGGGCAAGTTAGGCCAAATCCAGAGCCAGCCTGTCTCACACCAGGAAAGAGGGAGTTGGCACAGCTGCTGTGATGGATGTTCCACCAAGCTCCGTGCACACCTCGTGGGGGTGGAGACCTCACATATGTTACTGAAACAGGGCTGTGGGGGCGTTTCTGTATGAAGGCTGAACTCAGTTATGTGG
The DNA here is from genome assembly GCF_000691845.1 of Merops nubicus. Lineage (NCBI taxonomy): Eukaryota > Metazoa > Chordata > Aves > Coraciiformes > Meropidae > Merops > Merops nubicus. The sequence goes on from NW_008618314.1 coordinate 5,741, forward strand.
AACACAGGTGTCTGATGCCATTTGTGGTATCAGAAATTAGGATATCCCGCCTGGCTGCCAGGTACCATTTCAGAAGACCTGTAGGTCTAACAGCATCTCTATGTCCAAACTGAGCCCCAGGAGTCTTGGGCAGGATCGGTGAAGGCTTTGGAGAAGGCCCTTAGATTCCATTTTGATTTTTTTCTTACAGAGGGAAGCTGAGCTTCTTTCTGAAAAAGCTGTGGCCGGGCTCACCGCAGCCTGCCTGTCCTCCCCTCTCACCCATGCTGTCAGGTGCTGCCTGTCTCATTTCTTCTCTGCACCCTCCCCTGCAGATAACAACACCATCTCTGAACTCAGCTCTTTACACGAGGACGACGTGAGCTTCCGGCAGCCCTACCGCCAGGTGCGGAGGAAGCCTCTGCCTCCCGCAGGGGAGCTGGATGGTGACGCTGAGTACTGGGCAGGAGTGCTGGGCGGGGGCAGCACGGCGAGGTCACAGGCTGTCTCCGACTACAGGGACGAGCGGGACAGCTTCCGGCACAGGTGAGGAGTGCTATACCTGCAAAGGAGTAAAGAAAGGAGATGGGACCGATGGACTGCTGGGTCTTCCTCATTTTCTGCTGCTCTGGTTCTGCTTAGCAGGACAGAGAGGTTAGAAAGAAACAGGAAATCTGGAGATGTCATTAGATGAGGTTGGAATTCATCTCGTTTCCACAAGCCTGCTGAAGCCTGCACAGCTGGCCAAAGCTAGATACCAGCCCCATTCTAGGTGGGATGTACAAGTGAGATCAGTAGTAAACCAGGCCACCCTTCCTAAGGTGCTCCCTTGAGATTTGTATCTGATCCCTCCAGCAATTCCCAGTGGTGGTGGCGGTGGTGCACCTTATTGGGAGTCACATCCTGGTGCTTTGGTGCAGTGAGACCTGTACTCCAGGCCTAAAGGACTGGCATTCCAGTGCCTTGAAGGGAGGTACCACGTCTTTCCCTCAGGTACCAGCAGGCAAATCTCCTGAAAATAATGGCAGGGATTTCCTTCCTTCACTACTGGGCTATTGTGTCAGCTCACTCTCTTTAGACCCACTTCAAAATTGCCCTGCTGTGAGCTTCTGTAGCTGGATTCTTGGGGTTTTCCCAGCAGGACGTACACCTACAAGTTTTGGGGCCAAGGAGAATCAAGTCTTGCTTCAGTGAGAGTGCAAGAGGCACTCTCATGAAAAAACTGGCTGCATCGCTTGGACAGGTGTAAACACTGCTGGGAAAAACACTGGCTGGATGGCTGGGCCCAGAGAGTGGTGAATGGAGTTAAATCCAACTGGCAGCCAGACACAAGTGGTGTTCTCTGGGGTTCACTATGAGGCTGCATTCTGTTTAACATCTTTATCAATGATCTTTATGAGAAGATAGAAGTGCACCTTCAGTAGGTTTGCAGATGACACCAAGTTGGATGGAAGTTTTGATCTGCCTGAGGGTAGGAAGGCTCTACAGAGGGACCTGGACAGGCTGGATCGATGGGCTAAGGCCAATGGTATGAGGTTCAACAAGGGCAAGTGCCAGGTGCTGCACTTGGGCCCCAGGTAACTCTGCATGGGAAGAGTGTCTGGAAAGCTGCTTGGCAGAGAGGAGCCTGGGGGTGCTGATCGACAACTGGCTAAATAAGAACCAGCAGTGTGCCCAGGTGGCCAAGAAGGCCAACGGCATCCTGGCTTGTGTCAGAAATGTGTGTCCAGCAGGAGTAGGGAAGTGATCCGTCCCCCTGTACTCAGCACTGGTGAGGCCAGACCTCAAGTACTGCATTCAGTTTTGAGTCACTCACTAGAAGAAAGACATTTTGGTGCTGGAGTGGGTCCAGAGAAGGGCAGTGAAGCTGGTGACAGGTCTGGAGCACAAGTCTTATGAGGAGCAATTGAGGGAACTGGGGCTATTTAGTGTTAAGAAAAGGAGGCTCAGGGGAGATGTTCTTGCTCTCCACAACTACCTGAAGGGAGGTTGTAAAGAGGTGAGAGAGGTGAGTGCTGGTCTCTTCTGCCAAGTAACAAGCGACAGGACAAGAGGAAATGGCCTTAAGTTGCACTAGGGAAGGCTGAGGTTGGATATTGGGAAAAGTTTCTTCACTGACGAGGTTATCAAGTACTGGAACAGACTACCCAGGGAAGTGGCTGAATCACCACCCCTGGACATGTGTAGAAGCCTTGCAGATACAGTGCTTAGGGACATGGTTTAGCAGTGGACTTGGTAGAGAGAGGTTAGTGGTTGGACTTGATGGTCTTAAACATTTTTTCCAACCTTAACAATTCTGTGATTCTAAGTCCAGCCCTGCATGCTAGAGAACAAGGGGGGGTGTACTCTGGGGAAACATGAGACACGTAGAGTCCGAGCTCTCTGCACCAAGCTACCTTGAAAGTCAGCAGAGGGAAGCAGGGATTTAGAGGATGTAGTACAACTCCTCCTACAGAAGATGGTGAAAACAGGTTGAGTGATTCGTGCCCCAGGAGCGCACATTTCCCTCCGTTGTCTGTGAAGGCAGCCGAGGGGATGAGTGCAGCTGAATCCTGCCCTCTAACACTACGTCTTCCCTCCTCCAGCCAGCAGAGGTCCAAGTCCGAGATGTTGTCCCGTAAGAGTTTCTCTGTGGGGGTGCCGGCCGTCTCTATGGATGAGCTGGCAGCCTTTGCCGAGTCCTACAGCCAGCGGGCCCGGCGGGCCGACAGCCAGGAAACTCGGCGTTTTGAGCGGTCCGAGTCGCACGGCGGTCGCAGCGGGGGGCTGCCCCACCAGGATAGCTCCATGGAGGAGTACTACACCAAGCGTGGCAGAGGGAACCGGGAGCCGCTGACGGACTCGGACCGGGGCTGGTCATACAGCCCACCCCGGAGACGGGCCCACGAGGAGAAGCACCTGCCCAGGCTGGTGAACCGGACGCCTGGAGGCAGCCAGAAGTACGATCACTCCTACCTCAGCAGTGTCCTGGAGAGGAAATCCCGGAGCTACGATGAGAGTGGTGACCGCAGTGAAACCCCCTCAAAGCTGAGCTCACAGCCCAGCCAGAGAGGAGGGGGAACGTATTATGCCTGGTCACCACCCTCGACCTACAGAGCCGAGAAGTCGCAGCAGCAGTCGCAGCCGCCATCACCGCCTCAGCAGGAGGAGGGGGAGGACACCCTGCCCCCGTACAGCGAGAGGGAGCTGAGCCGAGGCCCTTCGTACAGGGCCAGGGAGCAGGCCTACCTCAGCGCCTCTGACAAGAAGAGGAAGAAGGACCCCAAGAAAACGGTGAGGCTGTGTCTGGTGCTCCTGATCCAAATAGGCTGAGCAAGGAGCCACTGGGCAGGGGTTACCAACCAGGGTTTGTGAGCAAGGGGGCTCTCCAGTAGGGTAGAGCCTTGAGTCTGAGTGTGGGGAACCCCAGGTGAGAGGGGCGTCACTGCGGGTGTAGGAAGCCAGAAGGGGAGGTAGCTCCTACACGGGACTTCATGATGGATGGGAAAGACAGGCGTGCTTGGGACTGGGGAGGTGAGAGAAGTTTTTGGCATCTGTGGCCTGGTGATCTGAGACAGTGGGAGTTTATCTAGGATTTAGGAGGATCATGGTAGGGAGGGGAATTTACCCAGGGCTTACAGAAATTACAGGGCATTACTTTGGCCTTGATGCTTGTTAAGGAAGGGTTGAGAGGCTCTGTTCTTCTGGACTGGGACAGGACTAGTAGCAAAGTATGGTGTAAAAGACCTTGTCTATCTGAAAAGGGTGAGATGACAAACTTCTGTGGGTGCATGCCCGTGGGCTTGTGTAGGGTCCATGCATGCCAAAAGCATTCCTCACACAGGATGCCAGCAAGTGCAGAGCATCCTGCTACAGTCCAGGTTAGTGAGGACTGATGAGTTCATGGCTGTTGGAGAAGGGGAGTTGGCTGAAGTCTGCTCCATGAGGGAGACCGTGTTGCTAGAGCAGCTTGACTGTTAGGTGTAACCGTAAGTGGCTTGTGTGAGAGAGAAAAGGGGTATAAGTGGACAAAGCTGTTGCTGTTTGCTTGTGTCTGTGTCAAAGCTATGTCTCTCTGTCCATTGCACAGGTGCTTTCCTGTTGACATTTCTCTTATCTTTTTAACTCTCAGAATGATTGCCCTACAAGGATGTCCCTTGTGGTTTGAAGCTGTGGACATGCTGTGTTGATGGGCTGGATACCATGAGAAGACTGCAGTGGAAAAGATAGAGAACAACAAGCAAGACAAGCCTCTGCAGCCATCAGCCATGGACTGTTTCAGTTGTTCAATCAGGGGAGTGGAGGCTTACGTAAGAGACCGACTCCCATGAACAGCACTCAATCTCAGAGGCTCTGGGAGTCTGCCAGGAGAATGAGGCCAGGACTTTCTTTGGCACCCTGTTCTCCAGTGCCCTCCATTCTTGAGCTGCAAAGCAGACACGTCCTTACTGTCCCTGCAGCCCTGAGCTGCAAGCGAGGCTGCCTTTGTGCCTCCTGCCCTGTCTGCTGTGCATAGAGAGGCATACCTCTTTCTCTCTCTGTCTCCTCAGTTGTCTGGATCAAATTGTCTCCATACTTAGAGCCTTTTCTGCGTCAACCCTGTGTCAGGAGGAAGCCTTGTTCTTACAGCTGCAGAATGCCTCCAGCTGATGAGGCCCTAAATTGTGGAAGAAGACCTACATCCTTTCAGACATCATAGAAGATGACTGAGGAGGTGTTACTTTGACAAGGGCTGAACAGAGAGAGAGAGGGACAGTTACGGGCTGGTTTGTTCAATATATTTAGTTCTGTCCATTGTGTGATGAGAGTTGCAGGTGAGATTGATGTATTGTTTTGAAAGTGGATCAAAGTAGCTTTTATTGTGGTGAGAGCATGATCATTTTCCCCCATTCCCAACTGTCATTTGTTTTGATACAGTTGCATTTTATTGCAGCTGAGCTATGACCCTGTAGAGCTTCAAGCTAGAATACCTACTCCACTGTACCATAAGCAGTGCACTAGCCTTGCTGGTGCTCTGCTTCCAGCACCATCAGACATCTCCGCATAGTGGGTGTTCTTTTTGTTTTCAAGAAGCAAAAAGGGGAAGGTCTCAGTGAGAGGGCAGCTGCAGATCTTCATTCTATCCTACTGGTATTACTCCTTTCTGGTCATTGTTCCCAGACATGGAAGACAGCAGTAACAGCCATGGAAAAAGAATTAACACTGTGGATGAACACAAGCTTTGAAAGTCACCTTTTTCACTTACAGCCATTTCGTTCACTTCAGTTGTGACATGGTTTTAGTGGCTGTTGTCTCAGGAACAGATGAATTTAGAAGTGAGTGCTTAATACCATTTGGAGGCCTGACATTCTGGTTTTCTTGGGGTATAATGCAGTCATTTCTTCAATTTTTAGCTGCTAAAATCTTAATGTGAAGGAAGACGATGGGAACATTTTAAGGTCCAGTGTCTTGATCTTTATTACACCTAGAAACAACAACTCAGTGCCCCATTTTGTAAACAGAAATCGACAGCTTCTGAAATGCCATTTCTGTTGTTACTCTGAAAATCTGGAGAACTGTCTGGCCTCAGGTGCTCACTCTGGCAATACTGTTTTGAACACAAGATTTACTAAAATCTCTGCAGTTTTCCATAAAAATGCAGATTCATTTCTGTATTATTACTTCTTTGCCAGGTCAGCTCACCAGAAATGGTCAGGGGAAAGACTAATCTTTATAGATTTGGTGACAGTGCCATTTTCATGCTAGAAGGTGAATTGATGAAAGGATGGCTTTCTTCTCTTCCCATGCTCCTCTAGCGATGACTGTAGTTTTGGAAATCCTGGTCTTGGGCCTTCCTGGCCAGAGAACGATTAGCCTGCAGGGGCATACAATCATGGAATCATAGCAGGGAGGGAGGTACCTTTTAAAGATCAGCTAGACTAACTCCCCTGCCCTGGGCACTGACATCTTCCACTAGATCAGGTTGCTCAAAGCCCTGTACAACCTGGCCTTGAACACTTCCAGTGATGGGGCATCTGTGACTTCGCTGGGCAACCTTTGCCAATGTCACTGCCTTCATATAAATTTTCCTTATTTCTAATCTAAATCTACCCTCTTTCAGTTTAAAACCATTTCCCCTGGTATAAAGCCTCTCTGTGTTTCTTGTAAGATCCCCTTTTAAGTACTGGAAGGCCACAATAAGGTCTCCTGGAGCCTTCCAGTACTCCAGGTGAGGTCACAAGAATGTAGTAGAGTGGAAGAATCACCTCCCTTGACCTGCTGGCCATGCTTCTTTTGAAGCAGCCCAGGATACAATTTGCTTTCTGGGCTGCAAGTGCATGATGCTAGCTCATATTTCATCTGCTACTATCCCCCAATCCGCATGGCTGCTTTCGATCCCTTCATCCCCCAGCCTGCATTCATACTGGGGCTTGCCCCAGCTTGAGTGCAGGATCTTGCACTTGGCCTTATTGAACCTTGTAAGGTTCACTTGGGCCCATTCCTCAAGCCTGTCAGGGTCCCTCTGCATGGCATCCCTTCCCTCTAGCCAATCAACTACACCACAGCTTGGTGTCATCGGCAAACTTGCTGAGGGTGCACTCAGTCCCACTGTCTGTCATTAATAAAGATTGAACATTATCAGTCTTAATACAGACCCTTGAGGGACACCACTTGTTACTCAAGTCCGTTTGGACACTGAGCCATTGACTGCAACTCTCTGGATGTGGTCATCCAGCTAATTCCTTTTCCATGGAACAGTCCATCCATCAAACCCATATCTCTGATTCAGAGACAAGGATTTTAATGTGAGACTGTGTCAAGGCCTAACAGAAGTCAAGGTAGGTACCTCTTCCCTTTATCCACCAACGCAGCCACTCGATCATAGAAGGCCTCCAGATAGTCAGGCCTTTTGTGAAGCTGTGCTGGCCGTCTCTAATCACCTCCCTACCATCTATACGCCTTGGCATAGGTTCCAGGAGGATCTTTTCCATGATCTTACTGGGCATGAAGATGATGTCAGTAGTACCCAGTGTCCTCCTTTTGATCCTTTCTAAAAGTGGGTGTGGTTTCCCTTTTTCCAGTCACTGGGGCCTTACTGCCATGACTTTTCAAATAGGGAGAGTGGCTTTGCAACTACATTTGCCAACTACATCTATTTGTATTTGGCTGGAGAGACTAAATTTTAACTATTTCTAATTTTTCTCATGTTTAATGTATGTTCCTAGGCAAATCACAGCACAGTTAACAAGAGATAGGCAGGAGGTTGCCATCTGAGGTCTCCATGGCCTTGAGAAGTCTACAGAGCAACATTACATGCTATTTTAAGTTAAACATTTTAACCCTGACATATGATGATACTAGTAACAAGAAATCTTGATGGTTTGTTAGTCTAAAAACTTTGGGAACTCTTATGCCATAAATTTTAAGGGGGTTTAGCCTGCTGTCTTTCCCATGAGATGTCCAGCAGACCCAGGAAACTTTTTACATGGAAATTTGAAAGTGCATCTGCAACAATGACTATGTCAGAAAGGTGCCAAACAAGTGATTGAAGAGCCTCTGAATACCGGTATATTGGAAATCATACTGAAAGCCAGAGTGTCACAATCTTCTCATTTCAGTGATGTCTGTCCCTTATCTCAGTCAATGTAGGTTGTTTTTGCCCTTGGGAATGAGTTGTGTTGTATTAAAAGTACAAGCCTTCCCCTCATGTATTTGAATCAGTTTTGTTTGCTCAATGCTGCTACTTTGGGGCATTTGTACACTATGTGTAAGAAGTTGCCATTTATGTATCTAGCTTATAAACAAGTAGTTGCAAGCTAAATCTTTTAAGAAAACTATTTTAATTGTAGAAACACCTGTTTATAAGAGCTGTCTAACATTTCTCTTGAATCCAAGTACCTGTAAAAATATCGAAGATTTTATGACCAGTGATTTTGTGAGTTTTACCAGGTGATATAAATTTCAGCATGAAAAAGAAGAGCAGGTCTTAATTCCCTTAAGTCAGGCCTGGGCAGCACTCATCGGTAGGCTCTAAAATTTTAGGTTTCATATCTCCTTATACAAATCTGAAGGAATTTTCAGTTACTGATAGTATCTATCCTCAGGCCATCTTTATTTTTCCCAGTAGAAATGTGTGTACAGCAGCACCAAAAGGACCAAATGAAAAAGTGAGTGGCTGATGCAGAATAGGGCTTTAATCCCTGTAGCTACACAACCCTAATGACCCATGACTCCTGCAACAGAGGGATGCAGGGGGTCAGGGGCTTAGAGGAGCCTCTTGTTTCAGAAAAGTAGTAATGGTTTGTGTCTGAACATGTCTCAACACCTGCAGACTGCTGGCACTGGAAAATAATGAGCCTGGTTATTATGGGGTCTCAAATGATAAATTTTCCAGTGATCAGTTTTTATTGCTGGCATAAAATTAAAATCCTTTTCGTACAGGATATGGGTGTCTGGGTCATGTCAAGGACAGGGATGGTTTTGTGGCCTTCAAATGAAGCATCACAGCAGTGACTTGATAAGAAGACAATGAGATGATGAGTGAATTCTGTAAAAATAAAAATAAAATTAAAAAGAGCCATCAGAAGGATCAAGCACCAGTGGTAAATTTGGCTGTGCTGTCAAAAATAGGATCTGGGCTACTGAAAAAAGTTTTGACCTAGTGGAATGGGAAGATGACTTCTCAAAAATCCCATTATTCCTTTAAAGTACATTGTAAAAATTCCAGGGGGTAGCTTCAGTGTGAATATCTTCAGACCACTCCATTTCCACTAAAATGGAAAATTAACAAAACTAGCATTTTTGATACTTAAAACTTTTGAGAAACTCCAACATGGATCACTTCAGCCAGCCACCAAGAATTCTTCAGGCCTTTATGCTGGCATATAATCCCTATATCTGGAACCTTAAGCACTCCAGCTTTGTTACTGTTACCAGGTCAGAGGTGGTCACCAGCAGCATGCCCCAGGCCCACCTCACCTTCCTCGCAGCCAGCATGGGGAGCAATGTGTGCTGAGTTTCTGAGAGGTACCAGCTCCTACTCTGATGTCTGGGTCCCTCCATAGCTCTCTGAACTGTGATTTTCTTTCTGACTTGTGACTCTGGGTACCTGCTGCCCATGGATCAGCAGTTGCGATGCTTTCCTGACCTTTTCCCTCAAGGGGGGCAATATCAGTTCACCTGTAACATGAGACATATGGTGTTGCAACCACCAAAGAGACTCCTCACATGCCAATCCTCTCCATAGTTACCTAAAGCTGGCCAGAGGAATTTGTGGGAGGGAGCAGCAAAGAAAGTATTGGGCATTGTGAGATGGAACTGGCCTTTTGCAGGGAGAAGGGGCATTCTCAGAAAATTTTTTTTCAGGGAATTTCAGGAGAGTTAGCCACAGATGGATGCCACCACTGGACTGTGACCAGCTTCCCCTGATAACAGAGAGATCTGACATTACACAGAAGAGCTTTGCTTGGTCAAGTTGGTGGCCAGCTCCTACAGTTCCAAGTTGTCTGGAGCAAAGTAACTGCTAACTCTCCATATACTTGAAGAAGACTAGGTCTCTTTTGAACTGAGCTTCTCCTCAAAGCTTGTCTCTCAAAAGATGCAGCCCCTGGGCTGTACAAATATAGATCTCTAAGAAGGAGCAATCACAAAACATTTCAGAAGTCAAACCTTGCCACACACACAGAGCACAGTGTTTAACGTGCCTGGGCTATTCTGAAAAAAAAAAAAAAAAAAATAAATGTCATGGAGACTGTTTTGCTGAGAAACTGCTTGGAGCTATCTTCCTTTTTCTCCAGGGAGCTTTCACATTAAGATGTGGGTAATGATCTGTTCTGTATCACTAAGTACAGGCTTTGGGACATGTGGAAACAGAAGCTAAAGGGTCTTTAGCTCATTTCATGGCTGGGTCCGTGAGCAAAGAGACCTTTGGCACCGGCCAGGTGCTGCAGATGTGACCCTATGACTTCGGAAATTTCTGTGGTACAGCACCTCCTTCGGGCTATACTGGCCATACACGTTTTTGGCAACAGCTGTGATGTTGAAACCACCCTCACTGTCAGCTGGGGCTCCTGAAGCCCCTTTCCCATTGCCTGGAAGTTCAGAAAAGAGGTCTGTCGTGTAATGTGACAGGACAGCTATCATTTACATAATGTATATTGAAACTACAACACTTCTATAGCTTTTTGGGACACATCGTCATTCCCAATTACCAAACATTATACATTTGTCATGCTTGCAGTTTCAAAGTTGTTGCTTTTGAGTTGTCATGGAGAATAAAAGCAGGAAAAGCTACTGCAAATCTGCCTTTTTATTATCATGCAGGCAAACAATTTGCCAGCTTTTTGCTTAGAAATGAGCAGTTTATAGATGTGCTTTTCAACCCTGCTTTAATTAATGGATGATAAACCAAATATTTTCCAATGAATCAGCAGACCCCTTCAAAAATTTCATACCTAGCTCATAGGGTGACATACACGAGCACATTCTGCCCAGCATCCTTTTGTACAAGAAATCCCTGCAAATACCCCATGGAGCCACAGCACTTCACAGAAAGAATAAATTCTTCCCTGGTTTTGGAGACCCGAACAACTGTTTCCTTGCAGATTTTATTGATAAACTTTTTCCTACAGACACTTTCCTTTTGGCAGCTTGACCTTGCGTGTGCAGTACTCTGGACCAATGTTTCTGATCTGTCATAAACAAGCACTTCATTCAGATCCCGTCTTAATGCTACAAATAATGGATGTGGACTCTCCCAGCCTTTGCAGCTGTAATCTGAACAGTGTTTCCACATTTAAATTCATATCTGCTAGGTGTTGACAGCAATCAGGTTCAGAAGTGGTGCAGGCAGCTCCCAGGTCAGGTCTGTTATTGCCCTGTGCCAGGGATGTCATCCTTTGGCTCTTCAGTTTCCTCCCCATGGAAAGGGAAGCAGCCCAGGGCCACCTGTTTCCTAGGGCAATGCTGTCCAGGCTCCAGAGAGCTCAGCCCCACTCTGGACACCTCTCCCAGATGCCAGGCTGCATTACAGCTCCACTTGAATTTTCTGGCTCTGCACTGAACCATCAGCCCAGCTTTATACCCTTGCCAAATGTGGATCCAGGTGCAAGCATTACAAGGCTGGCTCAGTTTCCCTCACCCTGGGGGTGAGGAAGATGTGACAACAGAACTACTGAGAGGTCACCCAGCTCTGCAGGAAGTCGCTTTTGGCTGGTGAAATGTTTGTGCTAGCAAGGTAGAAGCCAGAAGTGTTTGGGTTTAAATCCCCATCCCTGAATGAGGGTTGGCATATAGATGATGTCCACAACCAGGCAAGAAAGACCCTCCTGACTGGTGTTCACCAGGGTCTGGCCAGCCTTGGGTGGGAACCATTTAGGAGATCACCACCAGCTGCCCCTGCCATCCACATTAACTTGGAGGTGGGGCAAGAAGCCACCTCTATAAGAGCTGACTGCTTATAGTGAGGTTGGGCTGTTTCTCTACTTAGTGTATGTGCTGTGGGGGGATTCTGGCTATTGGAAGAGTTCCCTGGCTCTTTGTGGCAAGCTGAGTTCACAGGATGGCAGGGTCAGAACATGAAGCTGTCTCTGAGTCCCTACTATATAACTGGACTCTTGGCCTGGCTGCTCCCATTGGTACAATCTCCCACAGCTTGGCTCCTTTCCTGGCTCTCTCCCCTCTTCGTGTCCACTGTGGTGGGTGAGTGCATTGACTTGTTCCTCTGGTTGCCTGGCTCCTTGAATCTATGATGTGTAATGTGGCAGTGGAGAGAGGAGTTTGGCTGCTGGGCTGCCTGTTGATAATATCATTCTATATTGGCCAAGTGGTCAGCAGAAAAAAGCCAGAGGTATGCCGACAGCTGTCACAGTAACTTAGAATCATAGAATCCTTT
>NW_008618315.1:0-4482 GCF_000691845.1 Merops nubicus
CTGGGGTTCTGTGATTCTGTGATTTTTCCACCCTGCTTTTTCTCTTTTATTTTGCTTCTGATGTGAGATGCTTTGAGTATCTGGTGTCTCCCATTTTGTGGATGGAGAAAATATTCCTTTTTTTCAGTTAAGTTTAGGTACACGTGATCCCCACCTGTGAATGCTGAAGGGAATCTGGGGTGCTGGTGGGCGAGCCAGCAGTGCCATGGGCAGTGTTACTGGCTTCCTATTTTGCAGCTGCTGCTCTTGGCTTATTTAAAAACGAGGATTGACTCTCTTCATCTGACCTGATGATGACAAATGGTGATACTCCTTTTGTAAAGGCATAGCTTATTAAAAAAAGAGATCCCACCGCATGATAAATAGAGAGGGAGAGCTGAGGGAGGTTGAATCTGTTAGTGCTGTGAGCCTGCGTGCCTCCAGAGAGGGGAGCAGGACTAGATAATGAACAGGAGAGATGACTTCAGCAAAGCAAGGAGGCTTGCAGTGACACTGAAACTGGGTGTTGTGCTGTGATGCTTTTAGAGTCATAGAATCAGTAAGGTTGGAAAAGACCTCTAAGACCATCAAGTCCAATCATCAACTCAACACTCCCATGACCACTAAACCAGGTTCCTAAATGCCATGTCCACATGTTTCTTGAAGCACCTCCAGGGATGGGGACACCACCACCTCCCTGGGCAGCCTGAGCCAAGGCCTCGCCACAATGGCAGGGGAGAAATTCTTCCCAAGATCCAGTTGAAACCTCCCTGGCATAACCTCAGCCCATTGCCTCTTGTGCTATTGCTGGTTATCTGGGAGAAGAGCCCAACCCTCACCTTGCTCCAACCTCCTGTCAGGGAGTTGTAGAGAGCAGTAAGTTCTCCCCTCAGCCTCCTCTTCTCCAGATTAAACACCCCCCGCCCCCTCCGCTGCTCCTCATCAGACGTGTTCCCCAGACCCTCACCAGCTTTGTTGCCCTTCCCTGGACCCGTTCCAGCTCCTCAGTGTCTTTCATATCCTGTGCTGCCCCAAACTGAACCCAAGATTTGAGCTGTAGCCTCCCCAGTGTCAAGTCCAGAGGCATGATCCATTCCCATCTCCTGTTGGACACGCTGTTTCTGACCCAGCCCAGGATGCCATTGACCTTCTTGGCCACGTGGGCACACGCTGGCCCATGGTCAGTGGCCACCAACCCCCCCAGGGCCTTTTCCCCCAGGCAGTTTCCAGCCACTCCTCCCCCAGCCTGGAGCATTCCCTGGGGCTGTTGTGACCCAAGGGCAGGACCCGGCCCTTGGCCTTGTCCAACCTCATCCCCTGCATCCAACCTGTTCAGATCCCTCTGCAGAGCCTCCCGACCATCAAGCACATCAACACTCCTGCTCTGTTTAGTGTCATCTGCAAACTTCCTGAGAGTGCCTCGATCCCCTCATCCAGATCATTGATGAAGACATGAAACAAGACTGGCCCCAAACACAGAGATGGGAGCATGGGGAGACCTGTGAGCACCCCGTGCCTGGAGATCAGTCACACAGGAGTTGAGAAGCTCAGAAGCTGTGCACAGAGTGCTGGGTGCCTTGGCCAGCCCCAGGGTTTTTGCTTTCTTTGCTGTGTGATGCTGCTGGTGGAAGTGGTTGCACATGAACTACTCCTCATTTCTCATCACAAACGGTTGTAGGAACTGATGTCCTCAGCCCTGGCTTTGCTGTGCAAGGCAGCACAGGGTCTTTTAAATCAAAAACAGGCTTGTAAGGAAACAAAAAGCTGTGCCCTCTGGATGCAGTAGCCACAAAATCACCTGCAAAGCTGTTGGTAGATTCTGCTCCTTTTGGAAACCATTTCACCTTCTGAAACTTCTGACTGGCAGAAAAACAAGTAGTGATTAGTGATACTGAAACTAAAGTTTGATTAATTGCAGCTTTTGTAACACTTCAGCTTTATTTCTAGAAAATCACCTTAGGATAGGTGAAGAATTTTGGGGTTTTTTTGCTAGAAAACACCTGTTCTAATAAACTTTATCATAATCTGGCTAGGGGTAGGGAGGACACAGACTGAAGCTGCAGCTGCGTGTCTCTGCAGGCTGAGGGTGAGTTGGGAGTTGTTCCTGTGTGCTTCAAGGCTCTGCTTGTTTGTCCCCATTTTGGACACCCTGATCCACTTCAGCTGAAACACTCCGTGAGAAAATATTTTGAGACATTTCTTTAAAACAAAACAAAACAACAAGTGGAGAAAAGCAGAAGCCTGTCTGTGTTCCTGCAGTTGGAAAACATCACCAGAGCTTTTCTGATGGAGCAATTCATGAAAATGGTGCCAGAATGCAGCCAGCTGCCCCCCGTGGAGTCGAGCATCGTCTCAACAGCCCTGCCTCAGCCAAGCCCAGCAGTCGCTTGGTTCCTCCTCTCTAGAGGAAACAGCAGCTGGGGAACGTGTGGGTTTTGTCTGCTTTTCTGAGTTAATCTCCTCACATTGTTTTCCCACCCATTTACTGTTTTTTTGCCTAGTCACAGGGTGTTTCATGGGTGCAGCCGGTTCGGGTGCTGCGAGTCAGAGACACTGGGGAGTGAGTCACCCGAGCTCAGGATGGGGCAAGTTTCTTAAAAACAACTTGGGAGATCCTTGGGCTTTGCATAAGCTTAAAATTAAGGGTTGAATCCGAGACACGAAAAGATTCAGAGCTTTTGGTATTGGCAGCTCTGAGCTCTTTTAATGGTGCTTTGGGAAATAACGCTTGAAATTTGTTGCTCTCTTTTAAAGAAAAATCCTTCTTTGCTGCTCCAAGCAGTGAATGATAATATTTCTAAAATGCAAATTAGGAAAAAAAACCCAAAGAAAATCAGCTTGGAGCAGTGCAGATATTTGCTATTTGAGTTTGTTGTGCAAGTAATGAGCTGGTGTGGTACCCGGTATGGCTCTAGGCTTGCTGTGGTCAGCTATGGGATGTGCATTTACTGCCAGGACAAGTGGCTGTGGCACTTGGGTGCTAGCAGGAGGACTGTCTGTGTGATTGTGTTGGTGTAAATGGGGCTGTGTGTGTTTCCTTTGAATTCTGAATGACATGGGAGCATTTGGGAATTGCCCCCTGCACTAGATCCTCGTGGCACGAGCGTGGTCACATTCCTGTAGCATCTGGCTACTTTAAACCAACACTGGAAGTTGGTTTTGCTGCTGAAAATGAACTCCTTTTGTAAACTAGCATCTTGCTGGGTGACCACTAATTGGTTTAATTGCTGCTCATATTATTAACTGCATTGTGGACTAGAAAAGCACATTCTGCTGCCCCAAAGCAGTCCCGGGCGCGTGGGACTTGTCCGTGTTCCCTGTGTCCATGTGGGCACATCCCTGAGGTCCCTTGAGCAGTTCATGCCACCACAGTGTCCCCTGCTTGTGGTCCAGCAGGGTCTCCAAGCCCTGCTGCTGAGCAAACCTGCAACAAGATGGGTTTTTCCTTAAAAGCTTGAGTTTGGGAATGGCTGGGAGCAGAAATAAACCACAGAGAAGCACTTTTGTTCTACGTGGAAGTCACGTAGCACTGACCTTCCCTGATGTTGCCAGGAATGTTTTGCAGTGCTGTTTGTGACACACTTTGGAAATGCACTGTACCCCACAAAGAGAAATGAACATTTTGGAAAAAAAATCTAATATTCAATTTAAAAATGAGTAGGTAGGTGGAATAAAGCAATACTTCTGCTGTGGAGATGGTCCACGCAAGTGGCACTGCATCAGGCCTTTGTGCAAGAGATATCTAATTGTGGAAAGGAAAAAAGAGACCAAAGTTTACGGGATCTTCCTAAAAATCTGCCAGAGGATGCTTGCACTAGGGTAATTATTAAATCTGAGCAATGTGAGTTGCAAAATAGCTTCTTGGGCCGCTGCCTGCAGATGCCAGCGTGTTTACGAAGGCTTCACAAGCTGCAGAGGTTCATCCTGCACCCTGCCTGAAGCTTGGGCTCCTTGAGCTCTGCAACAGAGAATTGGTTTGGGTCTTGCCTCTCAGATCTGGTGTTAATGCCTGAACAGGCTCAGTTTGTGGTTTGAAGTGACCCGTGCTTGGAGGGTGATGGTTTTCAGGCATTTCTCCTGTAGTCTGGGGAGTTTCAGGGGCTCCAGTCTACTTTTTTTTCTGAATGGTTTGCAGAAGGTACTTGCAACTCCTGTGAATTGACAGGGCACTGATGGGCATGGTGATGGATGGCCCACATCCCAGAGACGTCCAGGTGAACATCCCCTGTCCTGAACTGGTGCTGTCATCTGTTGAATCCCAGAAAAGACAACAGACTTCTAGTGCTGTAGGTGCACAGGTGATCCGTGGGGCTGGCAGAGGCTGCTGAGGTGACAGAGTCATGGGATGTTTTGGGTTGGGAGGGACCTTTAATGGTCATCTGGTCCAACCCCCTGCAGGGAGCAGGGACATCTGCAGCTAGAGCAGGGTGCTCAGAGCCCTGGCCAACCTCCCCTGGAATGGATCCAGGGCTGGGGCAGGGACCACCTCTCTTGGACGGCTAG
>NW_008618315.1:4565-15642 GCF_000691845.1 Merops nubicus
GTCACTGCAACAGGCCCTGCTCAAAGGCCTGCCCCCATCTCTCTGACAGGCCCCTTGAAGTCCTGCAAGGCCACCAGAAGGTCTCCCTGGAGTCTTCCCCAGGCTGACCAGCCTCAACTCTCTCCTGCTGGGCTCCCAGCAGAGGGGTTCCCCCCTCGGGGCATTGTTGGGGCCTTCTTTGGACCTGCTCCAGCAGATCCCTGTCTCTGCTGTGCTGAGATCTAGGCATCGAGGCTGTGATGACCTTCTGCTCATCTGCTGCATCACCCAACCTGCTCCTCTTCCTCAGGGCTGCTACTGAGACCAGGAATCTTTTCCCAGAGGAGAGGCTGCTGCTGGATGCCAGCGGGTTTGAAGTGCCGCCTCGGGCTCCAAGCGCAGCCGGCAGCAGCCTGCACAGGGAACTCTGTAATTAACGTTGGCTCTTGAGTGCCGAGTAATTGGGAGCAGTAATTGGATGGTAGCTTAAGAGCAGGAACATGGTTAAATAAAACAAACAGGCTCACAATGGTAAGGCCAGCACGTAGAACGCCTGGGAAACGGCAGGTCTGTGTGGCAGCCAGGCCGGTGCTGAAAGCAGGTGGGCTTCAAAGCAAACCAGCAGGACCCAAACGTGCAGAGCTGGGGCAGCTCCTCTCCTCCTCCCCTGCCTGCTGAGAGGGGACACCACCCCCGAAGGCAGGCATTTTAAAATGTCTCCCCCACTTAGGAAGAAGGTAGTGAACTGTTCTTGGTGTGGAGTTGGAGTTCACTTCTAACGCGTTTCTGCAGCGTGGTTGGTTTGGGAGCGGGGACGAGCTCGGGCTGTTTTATGTATGTGCACCAGCATCCTAAATGGGAGACCAGCTCGTGACATTTATTTCTGCCTTTGCTTTTTACTCTTAAACCACACTTCTTGCCACTGCGAGGGGTGCAGAAACCACCCTGCTTTCTGGAGCTGGGGTGACTGTACTCTCCTGTTCCATACTCACACCGGAGAGGAGGTGCATCGGAGCGAGCAGAACCCTGCTCACACCTCAGCTGCACGTTCATTAGTTTCATTTTAGGGAGCAACAGGCGACCGTTGACCTTCAGCTTGTGTGTGTGTAAAGAGAACGTGGAGGAAGTGCAGAGGAGGTGGTTTAAGAGTGTGTTTATCTGAGGAGGAAAGGGCTGGTTTGGCGGGAGCCGCCCGGCCGGGGAGCTGGGGTGAGCTCACCGATGCTTTTTGCTCTCTCCACTCTTTCGCCCTGGCCTCGTTTGAAGAGTCTTCTCATGGCAGTTTTAGCCTGAACAATGATATCACCCGAGCTTGCAGAAAAGAGGATTTGTGTGGCATTTTATTCCCTTGTGCTGCATGAATGTGGATTTCAGCAATATTGTTGTGTGGCTCCTGCTGTCAGCAGCCCAGTGAAAAGAGTCGCTCAGTTGTCTGGTATTGCTGGGGGACCCGCAGCCCTTCTGCAGCAGAATTTGAGCTGGGGCTCCCCATTCAGTCTTCAGTAGCGGGTGCTGGACAAGACCAGTAGGTTTTGAGTCCAAAATACCGAGGATAATAAGATTTATTCTTAATTTTCTGTTGGTTTGTGACTTGATAAATACCCGAGCCGTGCCGAGTCCCCATGAGCCCGCGGAGCTTTCAGCTGGATGAAGCAGCGTGGGGCTCAGTGAGGCTTCAGCTGTGCATGAGGCAATGGCACAACTGGGATTTAATTCTAAAAAAGGGAAAAATAAGCAAAGCTTCTCCAAAAAAACATGCAGTTATTCCCACCGCCTTTGTATTGTCGGGGGTGCGCACACGTGCGCACGCTTTGAATGGAGCCAGGATTATTCTGAGACCTAACTTGTAAAATAAGTATCAATGGGATTGTGTAAAATCTAAATTGTGTACACAAGGGCAGGAGCTTACCCAGAAACCAGCACGAGCCTCGGCTACGATTGATTTTCACAGGGAGATACACCCACCAGCTGCTTTCTCTTCTCCCCATACGCTTTGTCCTTACTAAAGGAAATATTTGGTCTTGCAGGGTTCTCCATTATTGCTATTTTAAAAAAAATATGGCTGTGCTTTAACATTATTGCTATTTTTTAAAATATATTGCCATGTTTTAAAAGGAGTGAGATGTTTGCTGTTGTCTTCTCAGCTGGAGGGTGGCCGGCAGTGTGTTGACTGTGCCGTGGTGGTGGGTGTTGGGACTGCTGGTGGGTGTCAGGACTGGTGGGAGTGGAGAAAGCTGGTTGACAGGTTCAACACAAAGCCCTCGTTTCCTGGTGCTCTGCTCGCCTGTCGTTATGCCCAAGGTCTTGTTAATGCCCTCAGGGACTTTAAGCTTCTCCTGGTGCAGCATTTAATGCCCAGTGAAAGAGCCATCCAGGAGCACCCGTGTGGGACCCAGCACTGATGGTGTCCTCCAGGGTGCTGGATGGCAAAGGTGAGAGCCAAAGAAGTGAAATATCTCTTTGAGAACTGCTTAAAGTGTTAAGGATCGTTCAGTGAAATCAAAACACAAGAACAACATGGACCTGTTGGAGAAGATGCTGTGAGGGCTGGAACCCCTCTGCTGGGAGGCCAATCTGAGAGAGTTGGGGTTGTTCAGCCTGGAGAAGAGAAGGCTCCAGGGAGACCTTTTTCGTGCCTTCCAGTATCTGAAAGGGGCCTACAAGAAAGCTGGGGAGGGACTTTTTACAAGGGCTTGCAGTGATGGGCCGAGGGCTGATGGCTTCAAACTGGAAGAGGGGAGATACAGGTTAGAAATCAGGAAGTTCTTCACTCTGAGGGTGGTTGTGACACTGACCAAGGTTGCCCAGGGAAGCTGTGGATGCTCCATCACTGGAGCTGTTCAAGACCATGTTGGACGGGGCTTTGGGCAACCTGGTCTAGTGGGAGGTGTCCCTGCCCATGGCAAGGGGGTTGGAAGTAGATGATCTTTAAGATCCTTTCCAACCCAACCCATTCTACGATTCTAAAACCTACAAAATCCTTCTCGTACCAGCCCATCGAGTGCAGAGGGGAAGGCAGCAACCAAACCCATGAGCAAACAGCCCGTGTGATGTGGGTGTGAAGTGTGTTTCTGACTCCCTCTGTGGCAGGCAGCTTCCTTTTCCTTTTTCTGTTTGAAGAAAGCACCATTTCTGCTCATTTCCTCCATGCATACGATGGCAACAACCATGAGCAGGAGGGCTGAGGCAGGAGCTGAGCAGAGGGGACCAGGGAGGATGCTCCCTTGGGTCTCCAGCAGCAGAAAGAACCTTGCAATGCCACGTTACATTCCTTCCCATTTTTTAGATCATTTTTTAGATGATTCCTTCCCATTTTTTAGAGTATTTTTCAATGCTCTCCCTTCCCCCCCAGGTGATATTTCATATCCTGTGTATTATTTCCTGTCACGATAGGACGGGCTGCCTGCAGCTCAGCTGCCATGTCCTAGAATCATTCAGGTTGGAAAAGACCTCTTAGATCATCAGGTCTAAGCATCAGCCCAACACTCCCATGACCACTAAACCATGTCCCCAGGTGCCACATCCACACGTTTTTTTTTAACCCCTCCAGGGCTGGGGACTCCCCTACCTCCCTGGGCAGCCTGGGGCAATGCCTCACCACTCTTGCAGGGAAAAAAATTCCTCCTAAGATCCAAAACTACCAAAATAACTGTGTTAGGCACTGAAATGCCTGGAAATATTTGGAATATCACCCGAAACATTAACTTTTGGGCTGCAGGCTTTTCATAACTACACTCCCACGCTCTGCTACAAGCAGGTGCTGGTGGTTTCTCGGTGCTGTACTCACCTCGTGCTTAAATCCTGCCGAAGAAACTGGTGATTATTGAATGAAAATTGCATTTCTGAGCTGCCTGCCCTGCTGAAGCCTCAGACAGCCAGGCTGTGGCTTCTCCCCATCGGCGACGGCGCAGGCAGCGTGGGAGAGGCAGCAGTTTTCATTCAAAGCCATCTCCAGTGGAAATGGATGTTTGTAAATGTGTTGCATCAGATGTGTCAATGGATGTAATTAAGGAATGAAGACTGCTGCACACCCCTCATTAAGGGGATTAAAAAGGAAAGCTGCCTGATTTCACTGCTGGGTGGAAAAACCAAGCAGGGAGACTGGAGAAAACGACTGGGGGCCAGGTCTTGGGTCGGGTGGTCCTGCTGCAGCCCCATCAGGTACTGGCAGGAGCAGCTCTGGGGAGGTAACAGCACTGAGCTGCTCTGTAATTTGTGTGTAATTAACTGCTGAGCACAGAAGAAGGTGTTTAATCGCTGCTTCACACTCCCTCCCCTTCGGTTTCTGTTCCTGGTGGGGATGGGAGAATTTCCATCCCCTGCCAGCCATGAGAGGCTGCAGCCTCGGGGAGGTGACAGTCCTGTCACCCTGTGGTTAGTTGGTTGGTGTCCTGGTGTCTCCCCTCTGAGTCGGTGCCCGTCACTGGCTCTTGGCTGTTCAGGATAGTGGGATGGGATTTTGTTGCACAGAAGCAGAAGTGAGATGTGTGTAGGATGAGAGGAAATGGCCTCAAGTTGCCCCAGGGGAGGTTTTGATTGGATATTAGGAAGAATTTCTTCCCTGAGAGAGTGGTCAAGCACTGGAAGGGGCTGCCCCGGGAGGGGGTGGAGTTCCCCTCTCTGGAGAGTCCCCATCCCTGGAGGGGTTCAGAAAAGGAGCAGATGTAGCACTTGAGGCTGTGGTCTGGTGGATAGGGAGATGCTGGGATGGAAGTTAGACTTGATGATTCTTGAGGTCCTGTCCAACCAGAGTGACTCTATGATTCTGTGAGGTGCTGGACACAAGGCAGGACATTCAGGCACCTGTGAGGTGCTTTTGGGTGATTCCATGATTCTGTGGTTTGGTGATTCAGTGATCTTCCCTGCGTGTTGCTTGATGGTTGTGGTGAGGTTGTGGTAAGTGTGCTTGAGGAAACCATGCAAGTACACCCGGCCTGGTGGCTGATACCAACGCTTGAAACAGCAACAGAACTCTGTCGGTGCTGCCTCTGGGCAGCCCCTGTAGCACTGGTTCAGTCAGCATGTCCTGGGGGATCACTCACTGCAGAGTCTTGCTGGGAACAGTGAGTCTCCTTTGTGTTCATTACCTTTGGAGTGTTGGTGTCAGGAGGAGGAGAAGCAATGGCTGATTTGCAAGAGAAAAGGTCTTGAAATGTAGAGTAGGTCTGACTTGTTGAAATACCCTTCATGTTCAGTGGCAGTCTTGAAGCAGTAAATGCAGCCTAAAGCCTGGGCTGAGGATGCTTCCAGGCAGCCTGACTCAGGTCATGTGAGTTCTTCTTCACATCCCAGAACTCCAGACTGGTGGGGTTGGAAGGGACCTCTGGAGATCATCTGAACCCCCCTGCCCCAGCACCTCACCCACAGCAGGGTGCCCAGGGTCACAGCCAGGCAGGTTTGGGATCTCTCCAGAGCAGGAGCCTCCACAGCCTCTCTGGGCAGCTGCTCCAGGCTCAGCCACCCTCACACCAAAGAAGTGTCGCCTCCTGCTCAGGTGGCACCTCCTGGGTTCCAGCTGGTGCCCGTTGCCCCTTGTCCTGTCTCTGGGCACCACTGACCAGAGTCTGGCCCCAGCCTCTTGCCCCCCAGGGGCCCTTTAGCTCTTGCTCAGCACTGATCAGATCCCCTCTGAGGCTTCTCTTCTCCAGCTGAACAGCCCCAGGGCTCTCAGCCTGTCCTGGCACAGAGATGCTCCAGCCCCTCAGCATCTCCAGAGCCTCCCCTGGACTCTCTCCAGTAGCTCCTTGTCTCTCTTGAACTGGTTCCCTTGGATGGTTTAAACACTGTGTGTTTATTGTTCCGCTAACCACACAAAAACAATTGGTGTGGTAGGTTATTTCTACTGAATTTTGGGTGTTGTACCAGGGTGTGGCAGATGGATTGGAGGCACTGGGATGAATGCAAATCGTGCTACATCTGTCCAGGTACAAATGAAGCTGTTAAGCAGGACATCCCCAGCAGCAGCAGAGCCCGGGCGTGTGCCCAGAGCCCCGGTGCAGCAGCAGCAGCAGGCGCTAGAGCCTGTTGGAGGTTCTAGCATCAAACATCCCCCAGCTCTTGTGCTGCAGCTCTGCTTCCTTGGCAGGTGCCTGTCCCCACGTGTGTGTGCACGGGTGGTATTTATCTGGCAGGCAGCTCTTTATCAAAGGAGCGTGCGGGTCCCTCTTGGGTTCTAATTATAGCTTTGGTTTGGAAACAGCCGAAGGGAGAACAACAAAAGCAAAAAGCGCTTTACCCCCGCGCCTGAAGAACTGCAAGGAAGGAAAACGAGCCCTGTTATGTTAAACCTTGAGCGTAAATGAGGCACAGTGTGAGTAAACACATCTGTGTTCAGGCAGGGAAAAAACCCACCCTTATGAATAATGCATGGCAAAAATCCTTCTATTCAACCCATTGAGATCTATTGCTGGTGAGCGGGTCCTTTAGACAGCGGCGTGCTGCTGGAGGACCGAGGCTCTTGTCACTCTGGGACATCTCGTGTTTTCCTGTCACCACCACCCCGGTGCAGAGCCAGGAGCAAGGGCTGTGAAGTGACCTGCTGGGCTGAGGCCCGTGCCCTTGGCTTCCCTCAGTGTGCCCATCTGGGCTGCATGTTCCCCTTGCTTTCCTTCACACAGATTTTTGGCACTCGCCTCCTGCCCGGCTGCCTCCTCTCCCCCCTCCACGGGACGCCGGTGGCTGCAGCGGTCCCTGGGGATGCTATCTGCAAAGCCCAGGTGCTGGAGCTGCTGCAGGGTGGGGATGGGTGCCAGGGTCCCTCCCTTCCTTGGCGGGGTCGGGCTGATACCGGCTCCTCCCGCTCAGGGAGGTTTAGGGGCGAGTGCTGCCAGAGCTCACCGCGGAGGGTTTGGTGTGGTTGGGTGGTTTGGAGACTCATTTCTGTGGAGGGGAAGCATCAGCAGGTGCTGGGCACTCGAGCAGAATGTTGTTTCTGCTCTGAAGCAGGGAAAGGGAGCCCCAAGGGTGGCTTCTGCTCGCTACAGGACAGGAGGCAACGCTTGCATTGAACTGATGGGTTTCTTGGCCTTTTTAGCAAACTCCTGACCCGCTCCTGCGTTGCAGCAGGAGAAGGGATAATCCACCAGCAGCTTTATTTTTCTGGCAGCGCCTTCCCCACAGCTCTGCTCTGGTTCCAACTGCTCCAAGTTCAAGTGAGTTTTCCTAACAGGTCCCACAGCCTTTCCAAACCCACCGCTGCAGACAAGGCTCCAGTGACAAGCACATGCTCTCATTTAAATTTCAGCACTTCACCGACGAGCAGAGCGTGAGGAATTCTGTAGCATCCAGGAGGATTTTTGAGGATACATGGGAGGAGCCCCTGGCTCCCTTCGGTTGTAATGCACTTAGTGCTCCATTTAGTCAGGTCATTTTATAAGCCCAGTCTTCAATTTGACATAAATGATTTGCTTTCAGCAGATGGTGAGCTACTATTTTTGCCCTCATTTAAATAGGAGAGCTGTACGATAGCAGGAGATGAAAGAGGGGCACGGTGCTGCTGGCCTACAGTAGATTACGAGGGCTGGTCTAGTGAGAATTAAATCCAGGCAGTTGTAATGTGCCATCTGTGTTGTGTTGGGGGGGTTTATTTTTTTCTCCCATTCGATGGAGGCTCCTGAAGTCCCCCATTACCCTCTAGGTTCTTATTGTTCAGGACCCAAAGTACCAGGTCAAAAAGATGAGGCGTGTGGGTTCTACCAGGGTTATAAAACACCAGCACTAATTACTCTAATAAAATATATTACATCAATTTTGAAACGTTCTGGTCCTTCACAGTATTTTAAAGCTGTTTGAATTCGTTATTGAGAGGCTTGTTTTATTGCATTTGAATTTCTTATTTTGGTTAAAAGAACCCAAACAAACAACTCTCTGCTGGGGTTTTTTTGAGCTGTGGTAAAAATCCTGCGTAGGACATGTAACTGGCCCCGTGTGGGGCAAGTCCTGCTCGTGGTGGTTGCAGCTTCCTCCTCTCCCACCCACAGACCCAGGGTTGTTGCACATGCACCAGGTCTTGAAAGAAATGAATTTTCAGCCTGTGCTCTCTATTTCAGAGCGACCTCCTGCGTAGTGCCCCTGGTGAACTGGGCGCTTTTCACACGCGTTTTGAAACGGGCAGGAACACGTTTTAAGAAAACCACACTGTTGCTGAAACTATTGGATTTTTGGCCTATTTTTAGCAGAAATTTCTCTCTTATCATGCTCTCCAGCTCTCACTGTAGCAGGAGAGTTTGGCAAAGCCACAGGTTTTTGGGTAGGAAGGTCGAGGTGGTTTGTTCCAGCAGCGTCGTTGCCGTTATCTGGAGTCGGGCATAGCTGCCAAGCGGTTTGTGTTTCCCAGAAGTGAACCTTCCTGGTGGACAGTCCTTTTAGTTTCCTTTCTGAAAGACTAAAACCCTGGGAATTAAGTCAGTTATGGTGTGAGCCATGAATCATTTTTGCAGGCTGGATGGAGGGATAAGTTAGATTTTACTGGTACTACACTGCTTTGTGTGCCTAAATAAGGGAGGCTGGAGCATGCTGATGGGTAGGAGACAGGGATAGATGCATATCTAAATATTGGGGTTTTTGGCTTCTTTGAGCCTCTGTGACTGGTCATGAAACAAGCCAAAGGAGCAGCATTGTTATTCCCAGAGAACTAACACACCACTGCTTCATGACAGCTTCCTGGGAGGAGTCATTCAGGATCCTCCAGGCTCCAAGTCTCCACAAGGAACCCTTGGGTTCTGCTGAGCTGCTCTAAAATGTGGATTTTAGAGAAATCCTTGTGCATGTGTGCAGGCTGGAAAAGGGGAATGGATCTCAGGATTTTTGGGTGGCTGGGGGCACAGCAGGTTCATAAGGTGTCTGTGTAGTGGTTTGCATTGACAAGGCCAGGGATCATTCCCATGGACTCAGCACTGGGGAGGCCACATCTCAAATCCTGGGGTCAGTTTTGGGGCCCTCACTCCAAGAAGGACCTTGAGTGGCTGGGGCGTGGCCAGAGAAGGGCAATGAAGGTGGGGAAGGGTCCAGAGCCCAAGTGTGGGGAGGAGCAGCTGAGGGAGCTGGGGGGGCTGAGCCTGGAGCAAAGGAGGCTCAGGGGAGACCTTCTGGCTCTGCACAGCTCCTGACAGGAGCCTGGAGCCAGGGGGGGGTCGGGCTCTGCTCCCAAGGAACAAGGGACAGGACAAGAGGAAACGGCCTCAAGTTACCACAGGGGCGGTTGAGGCTGTCCCTGAGGAACATCTTCTTGCCCTGGAGGGTTGCCCAGGGCTGTGCCAGGCTGCCCAGGGCAGTGGTGGATTCGCCACCCCTGGAGGGGTTTCCAAGCTGTGGAGATGTGGGGTGAGGGACACGGGGCAGTGGGGACCTGGCAGTGCTGGGGGATGGTTGGACTCCATGATCTTAAAAGTCTTTTCCAGCAAAAATGATTTGATGATTCTGTGATGTCTGGTGTTCAGAGATGCTGATACCTTCTAAGAAGAGATGTGCAGGGCTCTCTGTCACTGAAGCACTGACGTTCCCAGTGGTGCTGTGGGACACCAGGAGGTTCAGGTCCTTTTCTGGGGGCTGAACTGGAGCAGGGGAAGGGGGATGCTGTCAGTGGGGAGGTCACCCTGTGATACAGGAGTCCTCAGTGGGGAGAACCCTCTTTGTCTTCTCCCCACAGCCCCCTCTGGGTGTGTTTACCTTTTCTTCAGCTTGCTTCTTGTTGCTGAAGTCTTATCTGAAGTAGAACATTCTTAAACTTAAAAATGTTTCAATAGAAATACATACTTGAACTCTGTTCTGGTGAGAATTTTACTGAGAAGATCTCAGTCTGGGATCATATCAAAGTTTTGCTGCAATTAGATTATTTCCATAGCATGAAACACCTCCTCTACACTAGACTTGTGAGGAACCTGCCTTCCACAGGCTCTCTAGTGTCAAACCCTCATCCTCTACCAAACTCAACCCCCAAATCCAGCATTTAGAAGCGTGGCAGGTCAGAGCAGGAGGCGAGCAGCACTCCTTGGGTGCTCCTACAAGAGCAGAGGTTGCTCCTGAGGCACCTGCAGGCTCTGCAGCCTTGCCTCATGGAAGAGTAGTGGAAGAAGCTGTAATTTATATAAAAACCTGCTTGTGGTTTGGCCGTGGGCATTGATTTCTCCAAATAACAAGGTGAAGAGCAGCGGAGCAGGAACCTCTCTCTTTGTGTTGGCTCTGCCGTGGGCTGGGTTGGAAACTCGACACTGCTGAGCAAACACCTCCCTGCAGCAAAGGTGCTGGGTTCTTTGCAAATCACACGGCCTCAGTTACAGGGCTCACTGAGAAATCTCTCTGGTTTTGGTTGAGGGCTTAGGAAACCATTTCTGAACGTAAAACTTCAAAGGGAGGGAGCCAGCCCTGAGCCCACACAGCGAGGCAGGCTCGGGTCTTGCAGCAGGGTGTTTGCCGCACCCAGCGAGCTCCTGGTGCTGCCTGCCCCTCTGAAAGGTGTCTTGGGAAGGGCAGGGCTCAGAGGTGCCCATCCCTGTGTCCCCATCCTCCCGAGGTGGGATGGAGGAAAGACGTGGAGCTGTTTGCTCAGTGCCAGCAGGACCCACCTTCCCACGCTGGGGAAGGGCTGGGACTGCAGCTCTGAAATCCAGACATGGAAACATTCCTTCTTCCACAGGGGTTGGTGTTTAAAGACAGCAGACTACGTCCAGAGGAAACGTTTGTTTGTGGACTGTCCCTCCTGTTTACTGCAGCTGATCAGAGCTTGTGTGCTCCCTGCAGTCCTCATTCCCAAAGCCTGGATTCTGCCTGTTCATTTTGAGGAGCAAAGCAGTTCCAATGTTGTGTGTTTTGATAAGGATTCTTACAAATGTATTTATTCAAAACAAACACAGTGGGAAGCAACTACAAAGCAGGCTGCTTGGGCAGCTGCTGCAGCAGGGAGCTGGCTGTTACCATGTGCTCGTGGTGGGGTCTTGCAATGTGTCCATCCCAGTCTGTGTCTCTCAGGGTGTCAGGAGCTTTGCCCTGGGAGCTGCCATGGAGTCTGTCCTGCACCATGGGCTCGGGGTGATGTGTGCTTGGCTGAACGGGCTCCTTGCCCCTGCACCACCTTGTAGCATCTCTAGAAGTTTCACAGAAT
>NW_008618316.1:0-20028 GCF_000691845.1 Merops nubicus
GGCGGGGCGGAAAGTTCTGCGACCTCGCGTGTGTGGGTGACGAAGGGGGGGCGATAGGGGAGGGAAACGTGGCCTTGGAGGTCTGGGGAAACAGTATTCTTCAGACAGAGACGTCTTCTCTGTGGACTTGGATTTGAAAAGCACAGCGAGAGCGGTAGGTGAGCTGCCAGCGTCTCGGTTTTCCCAGCTGTACTACACCTAATCGGAGTTTGTCTTCGGTATGGTTTATTCCAGTTTATAAGCCTCATTACACCCCCACAACCCCTTCCCCCCTTTTCTGTTGTTTTTGTTTGTTTTTTTGTTTTTTTTTTTTTCGACTTTTTGTGCTACCTGTAATTGATTGAATTTCTTAGCATGTGGTCTGCCGTAGGTATTGCACGAGTTGGGGGAGGCAGTGGAACAAAACCGAAGAGAATATTTAAAAAACAAATACTGCAAATACTCTCAGCAGAAGTGTACAAAACTGAGGGTGTTATTGTGGAGGAATAACCAGTGTTTTCTCGCAGCAACGTCTTCAGTGGTGCTTGCGCAAAATCTCACGGCACTAATTCTAGAGATCAAGCCTGCAGACGTGCATTAGTTACTCATCTTGTCACAACTAGTGTATATCTTGTTCAGAATCTAGTATATTATTAACTTACTGTATTCAGTCACTGCTTTACTTCCGTCCTCGTGTAGCAACTACAAAAGACCTACACCTGGTCATCCTTCGGTTTGCGGTTAAATCAGAATTAAGAGTTGAAACAATTAAAAAACTGTAACCCGGATTTGGATCCCATTTTGATAAAACCATTAAGCAAGTGTTTACTGATAGGAAAAAATTTGAAGTTATTTACTGCTTAACTTAAATGTGGAAGACTTAGCTATAGCATAGACTTGGTTGGTCACACCAGTGATGAAAGAGCACTTGGGAATAGAATCCGTGTAAGGAGATTTGGTAAGATTTATTTAAATACTGGCATTTATTTAAAAGATACTGTTTTAAATTCTGCAGTTAGGGTAGATTGCAACTGAGATTTGGTTGCTCTGATTGATAAATGTAAGTATTACTGAAAGTTATTGAGAGAGCTTGAAGTGCTTAAGTAGGAATGTAGTGTCTTTCACCTCCACCAGGTCTCAGTCTCGCAGTACTAGAATTGCTGCTTGCTGCTAATTCAGGATGTTAGCATGCTTTCATAATTATTAAGGACAGACAAACAAGACAGCTTGCAATGCTCCTGAAGAGTAATTTCTAAAACTACCAGTAAATGGTAGTGGTATTTTTAAGAAATATATTAAAATAACTGCTAAAAGTTACTGTAATGTATTAAGAAATCACAGGTAGCCCCAGATACTTTCAAGTCAAATTCTAGGAGTATGGTTGAGCATTGTTTTCCTTACTGTGGGCTGTTGTCTCCCAGTGTTGATGTATCTGCACAGCACAGTGCAGCACCACGCAGATATATAAAATTGGGGCTCTGCAGAGGTGTTATTTTCTGTGGCACCATGCAGTGCAGCAGCACTGCTCCCAGAGAATGCTTGGGTGTGTTAAGGAGAGGTACAGAGCTCAGGGCTGAACATTTTTACTAACTGAAGTAGCGTGTGCTACTGTATGTGTACTTTTGTGCCCATTTCCAGTAGGAAAAGTTTGAGTAAATCTTCAGCAGTTCCCCTACTTCTGGGTTGGTACCTGTATTTTCTGTCATTTGGAGGCTGAGAAAGTATAATGTATATTTACCCTTTTAGGGTACGACTTTCACTCACAGGGGCTCTTTCCTTTCAGTTTATATACATTTCTGTTAATGTGTATATAAGCTACAGGTAGGCTTTGCTCCTATCAAATGAAGCTTCCTTTTGCTGCAGAAATTTGGCTGCTTTTTATTTTTTCTTAACAAAGCTAGTGTTTATCTTGCACTGCTAATGGGACCATCAAGCTGAATAAATATAACGTTGTGTATCGTACTTGAAGTACCAGATGTCTGTGGCCAAAGTAGAAGCTGTGAATATTTATCGTTGAGGCAGCATTATACGCAAAGATAGTTTGATTTTTACTTTTTAGTCTGATTTAAAAAAATAAGAAATGTTTTACTAGTCATGAAAGCACTTGTATTCATCCCAGCTGAAGCTCTTGCAACCTTCAGGTACGTATCAAAACATTTTCTTAAGGTACGTGTCAAAACATTTTCAAAGAATTGCAAATAAATAAAAATGATAGGAATAACAAGAAGAGGGGATAAAGTTGGTGAGGAAAGGAAGAGCAAGAATACCAGCAGCGCAGTGAGGCCACTCAGTCCACATGTGAGTCCCTAAATGATGGGTTTGCTAAAATGTCAAGTTCCTTTTAATTGAAAGGTTCTTCCGTATTTCTTCAAATGTTTATCCAATGGAAAGATGAATCTTTGGCCTAGCAGAGCTGGGATGATAATTCTGGTCAGAAAGCAGTGTGAGGAAGTCGGGCAGAGAGGCGACAGTCCTGGTGAAAGCAAAAGGCTGATGGAGGAGGTACTAGCTTGGCAGGAACCAATTTATGTCAGGACTTGAAGGAACACTTTGTACTCAAATTGTTTCTCACAGCGGAAGTCTTTTTTTATCGTATATGAATCCCAATTTTAGTTCATTGTATGAGGTGTTTATTTACACACCATTTTAATTTGTGAGCAATGTGGCAAGCATCCTCTTACCAAAGAGCTGGTTTCTCAATGGATGAGAAATAATTTTCCCCAGTAAATTCTAAAGGCTGTTTTGTGACAGAGATGGATGCTGTCCATATCACATTTACTGCAGGTTATGAAATGGAAATATGTTTAAGCATGATATTTTATGGATCTTTAGAAAGCAGGTATTTTATGGAAAAGAAAGGCATCACTAGAAACTCTATTTTTTTAATTAGGAAATTACAGGAATACTTCACAGTGGCAGCACGGTTTGCAATGGGATGAGACTTAATGTCTTACTGAAACAATGTAATGTTCCTTACTGCTTGAGCATTTCAGAGGTACAATGTTGTAAGGATATAAAGGACAATTAAAATTATTCTTACTGAAGGATTAACTACTGGAAAACATCCTTGTCTGGTCTTCTGCTTCAAGCAGTAGTGATCGCTGCTGCGTGAGATACGAGTGTTAAATGTGTGGATGCACAGGCACTTGGTTCAGAGTAACCTTTCTGGTGTGAGGTTGTCCTGTTTCATTTGTTATCCACGTAGTGTCAGTAGCTGAAGGATTATAGCAAGCGATCAAGTATTTATGAGCTTTAAAACTCGATCTGTCATGCTATTCATACTTACGCTAATCACATTTATATGGGTCTTTTGACTTTCAAAAAAATCCACTGCCCACAATGCCAAAATCTATATCTTCTATGTCGTGCTCAGTTTATAATTTTGAGCTAAGATACTCTTATTTGTAACAATACAGTCTGCAGTGTAGTCCTCTGTCCTGCTACGTGTCCCAGTCACTGGCTTTGTTCTGTGGACACTGTGAGATCGTCATCATGTGGAGGAAGGTCATACAGGGCTGCATAGAGGATGCTGGAGATGTGGTAGAGACAGTGAACACTGTGTAGAGAGTGCTGATGGGAAAACGAAGAGCTTTGGTAGATTTAGCAGAAAATTTTAACCTCTCTACATTAAGAGAATAAGCACACAGCCCCTCTTCTGATGTGGAAAGAGTTATGCTTTCCTGTCTCTTCTTTCCTGTAGCCATTCAGAGAGACATGCAGTGTTAGTGTATTGCACTGCTAGACCTGCTAGGCCTGTGCATCAAGCTCAGATGGCCACCTAGAGGGGGTGCGCAATATGGGAAACTGAACTCAGAATGTGCGAAGAGAAGATGTTTCACTGTCTTTACACTCATTAAGGTGGAAGATTTCTGTCTGTTAATTTAAAAAGCTTGCTGCTCATAATTGTAGAACAGAGATGATATATGAAGACAAATATGAATAATCGGCCATATTTGGGTGCCATTTAAACACTGGACAATAATAGGGAGGGAGGTTATTAACATCTAGAACTTTAAAAGCTGTTTAAATACTGTCATAAATCCATTACACTCTTCAAACTCAGTTTGTAAGTAGTCAGTCCAAACAAAGTAATATTTCAGTTGCTCTACAGAGCAATTTTATGCAGCACAGATTTGTCAGCAGCTAACGCATGATTCTGAGGGGTAGCTGGGAAGAGTTAGATTATTAATAACAACCGTCATGTTGCATCATTCAAGCACTTAAATTGAGTTTGAAGTTTTCCTGCCTCAAGAGAAAATGAGATTGGTAAAACTCAGAAAAGAAAAAAATCGATCCTGACCTAATACTGGGAGCTGTTCTAGCACCATGCTTGCTGGCGGTTTGCTTGCACCCCAGGCTGTCATGGCATCATGGTCCTGGGCAGCCCCATATAGTCACTCAGAACCCCAGCCTTTGCAGTGGTGCTGGTTCAGGTCTGGCCAGCCTAGAATTTGGGAAGAACTGAAGCATTTGTGCACGTTCTTCTCTGGGTAGAGACCCATGGCTGCTTCTAGCCTTGAACATGTGCCGCACTTATGAAATGCTGGGTTGGTTCAAATCCTAATGGACTGGATCCATATTACAGTATTTGTCTAGGATGCATTGCTGTACTTGTGTTGGTTCCCTGCACAGATGTCTGTGTACCTGACTAGTATGCAACAGTTTGGGGTTTTAATCTGTACGTGGTTCGTCTCTACATTGATGATTGATACAGCCAAACAACTCCTTTTGTGCCTGGTGGAGTTTGGGGATTGGATAGCAATAATCTGACCATGAAAGAGAGTCTGTAAGCCAAGAGAAACAGTCTGAAAGAACCAACAAATTTTATTTCAGCTGTCTTGGTTAAATGAGCATATTTGTCAGTTTTTGCCTCGCTTCCCAAATGTGTGCCATATACCCAGCTGCTCTTAAATGTACAGCTAGCAATCTGATTTTTGCTGTACTTC
Organism: Merops nubicus; assembly: GCF_000691845.1. Taxonomy (NCBI): domain Eukaryota; kingdom Metazoa; phylum Chordata; class Aves; order Coraciiformes; family Meropidae; genus Merops; species Merops nubicus. Next base: position 4,926 of record NW_008618316.1, read on the forward strand.
ATGACTGTTTTTTTTTTTTTTCCTTCTTTTTTCACATACAGATAGTGATTTCTGTCAGTGTTGCCTTGAGAGTGAATTGATACAGTCTCCTTTATCACATGAGTGCAATTAATTCTTTGAATTCGGTACTGAATGCATATTATGTTGTATTTGCTCAAGAATCATGTTATGAACATACTTTATAATTGTTTTGAACTGTTTGGTGTTCATGAGATTGCAAGGGGCTTTATGTGATGTTGTAAAAAGTGAGTGAAAAGAAGCAGGATTCCTTCTAGATGGTGGTTCTTGTCCCTTGTTTTGTGTGAGATGAAAAGGATTGATTGTGGTTGCATTTGGAACCAAGCTTTATCTTGTCTGCCTGAAGTAAAAAAGGTCTGGGATGAAGGTTGAGAGGAGAAAAGCAATTAGAAGCAATGAGCTGCTGTGTCTTTGGCTTTGAATACTTTTTATGGCAGAGCCTAGTCAGAGATGTCCAGGGAATGCTATGGAACTTTTACTTACAAAGAAGCCCCTAAAGAAAACTTCGCTTTTGTAATGACTGTAACAGTTTGAATTTGGACACAGAGCAGCTCTAAGGACTAAGGCAAGTAAACAGGGCAGAATACAGCATGATCGGGAATCTACAAGCCCATCAGTACTTCACAGCATGCATGGATCAAGGCCAGTGAGTGGTGCTTACAGTAGGGCTTTGATATTCCAGGTTGAGTCCTGGCTTTTGTAGTGCATATACCAGGCCTGTGCTTGCTGCAGTGAGTTGGGCAACCAGAAGGGAAGACTTGCAGCATGCAGTTGTTAAATCCTGGTCTTTTTTATTGAATCTGTCTTCAGTTTTCAGTCATCCATGCATGTAGCTGAAACACTTCGCAGGCTTGACTTGTGCTTGTTCCAGACAGTACCAACGTGCTGGTCTGGTATGTGTGGATGAACAGTTCTTACTTGTGGCCACCAAATTAGTACAGTAGGATCAGAGAGAGCGTGAGACACTCACAAATGTTTTGCACTTCTTAGCTGTGATATCTGACCTTTGGAGAGCAGCGGTGAGTCTCTGCGTCTCCTTGTCCTGGGTGCTGGTAACACACACTGCCCAGGAGATGCTTGTTATATGATACGGTCACTGCTGGCCTCCTGTACACCAGCCAGTTCTGTTGGTGCAGGACAGTGTGTACGGCATGGAGGGACTGCAGCCCAGGGTGGGGAGAAATGCCACCTCCACCTCCCTGTGAGGAAGGCTATTTTTGTGGAACCATATGATGAGCTCTGATATCTGCCAGCACTAAGGTGCATTTAATGAGGGTGGCCATATCAGTTCAGAAACCATTTCAAAAAACCCAGTCACTATCATAAAGCAGCCTGTGCCCCATTACTGCTCATTCCTAGTTAAGTATTTTGTTTGAATAGCTAATTTCCTTGAAATAATAGGTAGCTTTGAGAGAATTAATTTCTTTAGCTGTGTTGAGTCCAGATACACTTTTTTTTTTAGTGGCATGTAATTTATCCACTACGAGGCATACACAACTGTGTTAACTGCAGTGGATTCTACTTAGTTGTTCTTAAGTCTGGCTGACCACAGGTGGTGTTGAGGAAGGGTGGCATTCACCTGTTTAAGTGGTGTGGGAGGCCTGCTTAACTTGTATCAGAGTAAGGAAGAGACAGAAGAATACTTCCATGAAGATACTTTGTATGTAATTCTGACTTTTCAGGCTTGTGTAGGACCTGAATCCAACATATGAGGGGCGTAAGCAGTACATTATGCCCTTGTACATCCACCTTGTGGCATAAATGAATGCACTTAATGCCGTGATAGAAAAAATAGTGCTGTTTACTGTTGTATCCGTGCTTTTGTTGTAGCCTGTTCTATTGCTTTTTCTCCAGTTATAAAAAAGTTAATGTTTTATTAAAGTAAACAAAAGTATTGTGAAAATCATTGCAGGTCCCTTTCTGAAGGTTGAGTGTGCTCTCTGTAAGAGCCCAAGAGAGATTTATGGATCCAGTGGGAATAAAAAGTCCATTTGGTAAAAAGAAAATGTAGGATTTAGGAAGAGAGACTCCTCCTGGCTAATTGTTCATGTTGGCATTGAACAATGTAATGGAAATCTTCATACAGAAGCTTCTGTAATCATACACCTCTTTTGCATGCTGAGGTGTGAACTTCAGATATAATTCACTTTTTTAAGAATTTTGGCCTATGATTTCAATATTATTTAAGCCTAGGGAACCTGAGAGCCTGGTTTAACCACAGGAGATCTCTAAGTAGAAGGGGAAAGAAGTTCTCCATGGTGGGCAAACATGTTCTACAGGTATTTCAGTTTGCAAAGTCATGCAGAATAGGAGCGATCAAGGGCCGGGGACTGCATACAGGTTGTGGACAATTTCTGAAACAAAATGGAATGTGTATAAAAAGACCAGGACATGAAAGCCTGTGGAATTGTTGGATCAGATTGGAAAGACTGAAGTTATAGACTCTGAATGTTTTGGCTCTACTGTCCTAAGGGAAAAGCTGAACATCATGTGACCAGTGATCAAAAGGACATGTTAAGACTAAGTGTAATGATTCAAGGATGTTTGAGACAGATGGACAAAAACAAACACCTCAAACCCTCAAGACAGTTTAAAAATTCAAGTGTAGCTTCAATTGCACCCAAAAGTATATTTTCATACTGATCTTTTTAGAAGATTTTAATTTTTTTTAAAGATTATGCCACTTCATGGGTAGAGTGCCGGTGGGCGCAGAAATGTTTTTCTTAGTGTTGATGCATTTTGCTGGAGGCTTGCCTTGCTCCACTTTCCAAAAGGCATACCAGTTGCAGTATTTTGTAGGAGCCCGTCAGTGCAGCAGTGTGTAAAGAATACAGGAAATGGGAAATTTTGCACCAAACAACTGATATCTTTCACTAACTCATTTTATAAGTGACCAGTTGGTATACATACTGTTTGTTCTTATTGCTTTTGTTTACTGATGCTGAAGTGTGAAAAAAATAATGTAATATGTCAATGAAATCACTGGCAGCATTTGTTGTTAGGCCAAAATAGAAGAGAGATTTTTCACTAGTTATTTATTTGTCTGGACTTTTAAGACTTATTTTAAAAAATTCCTGCTTGGAACCTGATCTGACAAGAGGCTGTAGCTTAATAATCCTGTTCATATAAAGCAGAAGTGTGCTCTTTTGGGGGAAAAATAAAATCATCCCTTATACTCTCTACATCTCAGACACTGCAGTGATCAGATATCTTGGAAGTTGACACGAGAAGTGTATTTATTTCCATTCAGATTGAGAAGTACTACAGAGGGGTGACCTTAGCTGTGGCTTCTGGATCTGCAGGTCACACAACTGTCTGTTCCTGGGGCTTTCAGTTTGCTCCACTGATGGTTACCAGGCTCCTCTGCCCATGGAGCGACGTGCCAAAATCTTCACTCAAGCGGTCAGCAAGAGCTGCTTAGGCTTAATCAAGTAATTTTTTTTTTATTTAATTTTGAACCCATAGAGACTTTCTAGCAGGTTACAAACCATTTTAGGAATTTCTTATGTTTATATATGTCACCAGTTTGAGTGAGCTAATCAGCGCTGTCAAGATTAGCGGCAGCCTGGACTGCAGTGATTATGCACTGGTGGAGTTCACAGTCCGGAGGGATATGGGACAGGAGAAGGTTGAAGTCCAGATGCTGAATTTTAGGAAAGCAAACTTCCAGCTGTTGAAGCAGTTTGTCAAGAGGACACCCCTGGAAAACTGTCTTCAGGGACAAAGGAGCAGAAGAGGGCTGGCAGATCTTTTAAGAACACTTTCCATGGAGCACAAGAGTTCTGGGTCCGCAGGTATGGTAATCCAGGCAAGGAACACGAAAGACAGTCATGGCTGAGTCAAGACCTGCTGGTCAGATGAAAAGGAGAGAGGTAATTGCACAGGCTGTGGAAGCAGGGATGGCTGTCCTGGGAATAGCATGGGGACATTGCATGGTTGTGTAGGCATCAGGTCAGGAAGGCCAAAGTGTGGCTGAAGCTGAACTTGGCAAGGGACACAACAAATAGGAAGGAGGACTCCTGTTGGCGTGTGAGCCAGAAAAGGTCAAAGAGCTACTCTTCATGATATTTGTAAAGTCATGGCAGACAGGTGAAGTCCGTGGTGACTGGAAAAATGGAAACACTGCACTCATTTTAACAAGGTGTAAAAAAGAGGACCCTGGGAACTAGTAACCTATCAGCTTACCCTGTGTGCCAGGGAGTATTGTGGAACAAATCCTCCTGGAAGGGGGATGTGGAGGACAGGGAAATGATTTGAGTCATCCAGCATGGCTTCACCGAAGGCAAGTCCTGCCTGAACACTCTAATGGCCTTCTCTGATGGAGTGAGTACATCAGTGGACAAGGGCAGAGCTATGGCTGCTGTGTAACTGGGCCTTTGTAAAGTCTTTGATGTGATCCCCCACAACAGCCTTCTCCCTGAATTGCAAAGATGCAGATTTGATGGGTAGACTGCTTGGTGGATGAGGAATTGGTTGGATATGAGCATCCAGAGCGTAGCAATTAATAGTTTGATGTACAGATGGAGACTGGTGACAAGTGGTGTCCCTCAGGGGTCCGTACTGGGACCAGTCCTGTTTAATATCTTCACCAAGGACCTAGACAGTGGATCAAGTGCACCCTCAGCAAGTTTGCAGACAAAACCAAGCTGAGAGGCATAATTGACACACTAAAGGGACAGGTTGCCATGCGGAGGGACCTGGACAAGCTGGAGAAGTTGGACCACAGGAACCATGGGAGGTTCAAGAAGGCCAGGTGCAAGCTCCTGTACCTGGGTACCAGTATTGGTTGGGGGATGAAAGGCAATCTGATGTAGTTGATGTGCATGCTGATTGCAAGGAGAGTTAACTAGATGACCTTAAGAGGTTCATTTGAGCCCAAACCACTCTATGATTCAATATTACAGTGTATACGGACATCCTTTACATTGTCATGTTTTATAGACTTTCTAGGTTGAAAGCTTCTCTAACCTACTAGGGTGACATTCGTTAGAGCTATTGACTTTTATTTTGAGAAAAGATACCTTGCAAGAGCCTGCTAGAGAATGTGCAGAGTTGACAGGTGGAGAGGGGAGGGAGGAACACTTAAGTTCTGCTGTGTCAGTGTCAGTAGCAGCCATGAGGGGGAAGGTGGCTGAGGCTTCTCTAAGAGGCTTTCTGATTTTCTTCTGACTGCTTTCAAGGAGTCAAATTAAATAATTGACAAAGAAAAATACCAGAATGGTGAACCATAGCTTACTGGAAATACAGTCAAATTTCAACACATCTTTAGCAGAACGATCCATTAAGAAGAAAAATACACCCACATTATTGAGCTGTGTGTTTCTTCATTATATATGGTCCATGTTGAGCCTGATGTTATCATTGTATTTAGTAGACCTAGCAAAGTTACTTTGCTTTAGTTCAGCTCTTCTGACTGAAAGTAGGCTCTTGGTTTTGGGTAGGATTTTCTGAGTTGTGTGGCTTAGAGGAAGCCTGGAAAGACTATCTGAAGCTTTCTTTACAGTACAAATGAGCAATCTTTATTTCTTGCCCCATCACTTTTTTTTTTTGACAGGGTGGCTCTAGTGGGCACTGGCAAAACCTTGTCTGTGGCGTTGCTTCACATCCTAGTAGGCTGGTATTTTCTAGATGCTCTGATTACTCCCCACTTCAGCAACACAGATAGGTGCTCTTCAAAAATGTTGCTAAAATTCCCAGTCAGAAGCAGCACAGTAGTTCACAAGCTGTGGCTTGTGGAGCACTTCCAGACAGCACAGATTGAAGCCAGCCTGGGGAAAGTGCTGAGCTGTGCTCAGCCAGAGAAGACAGCAGCCGTGGACTTTGATAGCCCGTTCAGCAGCCTGCAAGCCCAGCTGCCTGAGCACCATCACCCAGTGCTCCCCAGCCCCTCTCTTTGGACTGCTGCTGAGCAGAAATTGACATCTCTGAGTTTGTGCTAATGTATGTGAACCCAGGAGTTGGTTTCCTCTGATACCAGTACAGAAGCAGCAGATGATAAAGCCCACATTAAACGTGTGTAAATTAGAGCTGCAAAAGCTGGTGTTAGTGTAGCATAGGTGGAGGCGGGAATTTGCTAATAGAGAATAGCAGGAAGCCTGAACAAGCAACCCTGTTGATGATGGCAATGGCTGGGCAGAAGTAAGGCATCTTCTGGGCAAAGGTGAGTGTTAACCTGGGTTTTGTTCTGTTGGTGCAGTTCGTGGCGCAGGTGGCTGGCAATTGTCAGGTGCTGTGATCACATGAACAATGCTGGAGGAGTTCAGACATTGAAAAATCAACAACAAAAAAGTACTCAAACCACACTGAACAGGCTAGCACTGATTCTTTACCTTGCGTAAGCTTTATGGGATGTGTTAAGGGTCTGAGACGTGAAAAGTAGGTGATAATTCTGACACTGTACATCAAGGATGGAGGGTACATACTTCTAAGTGAACAACAGCTACCTTTTTGCATGACCTACGTTATCAGCAGTTTTTTATCGTCAGTTCTGGCTTTGAGCCTTGGCTTTTGACCCCTACTTATATCGTTTATTCCCTTGTCTTTATCGTAGCAAAGCACTTGAGTTAGTACAGGAACAGATCGATGCCCTTTATTGTGTTGTTTTCTCACTCAAAACAGTAAAAAGGAGGAGACCTGCTCATATTCCCTCTGCAACTTCTTCACTGCCCCATGCGTGTCTGGTGGGTGAGGGATGATGCTTTCAAAGTTGTCCTGGTAACTCCTTTGTGAGGAGTGATGTGGGACCTTAATGGGCTACTTTCTGCAGATAGCATTACAAGCTTTGTTTTTATCTGGTGTTAGTATTTCTGGCCATTGTTTGGTTCAAAGACATATCCATGGGCTTTAAATGCTGGCTGCTGTTCCTCTTATTACCAGCAAGTCATTGTGTGGAACAGAGTAATTTAATTGTAGTAAATTAAAGCAGATGTTGAAATGTTAAAGAAGTGTCACATAAACCATTAGAAATAATTATCATGGGACAGAGGAGACCCACAACAGTAGTGTTGCATCTTCAGCTGTTAATACAGTCGGGCATTGAGAAGTTGTGAAGGAAACTCAAAACAATCTCTCCAAGTTTTGCCAAGATTACTCAGTGGAATCACTTGTTGCCAGATGCTGATTCTGAATGAGAGAGAACAGCAGCCACCACTGGGGGGATTAGTTTTCTGAAATTACTCAAAGTCAGTTATCAGTCTGGTTGTTGTAGGGGTTTATTAATACTCTGTGGACTACCCTACAGTTTGAATGACAAACAAGCAGGTAGGAATCGTATTTGTGAGGAAAGTATTTCTTGTCTATGCCATGGATTCCGGGAATGCATACAGCATCTTTTATTTGGGTGTTTAATGTAGCTGTGAAAAAGGGAATGTAGCATAGGTTGTAGGATCAGAGTGAAAGATTTAGTCTGCATCTCCCAAGCAGTAGCTCCTGGAAGCGATATGCAGCTTGTGGCTAGGAACAGGGCCATGTCCCTGGCCATGACTGCAGGGGAGGCTCTGCAGTGAGCTCAGAAAGACCTCAGCCAGACATGAGCCTTCAGAGCCTCTGCTCATGGCACTCGTTTCCAAACCATAGCAGAACCACTACAGCTGTTCCGTTATTTTTAATTTTTTGTTCTCTTAGAACAGGGAAATACTTGGTTAAGTGTTTGGGTGTTATTTTAAATGTATTATGCTCTTAGTTTTAATGCAGTCTTGGAATTGGTAATAAGCCAGGTGCTGCTTGTATTTCACAGATGAGGTTTCCAGCCCAAGAGTCCAGGGAAGCTACGAACAGACTATTCCTCTTCTTCAACCTGTTCTCTTTGGCAACAGCATGAGCTGGAAGATTTTAATGATTAAATATTCATGACAGAATATGAGTCAGGCATTAAAATTATCTGCTGAGCAGACTCCCTTCAGCAGCTTGTTAACAAAGAAGTGAAAAAGGAAGCGAAAATCCAGCACTGTACTGACCAAGTATATCTTATGGCTTCAGTGGTAGATGCTGCTGGGAGGAATATAGCATCCTTTCTGGAGTTTGGTTTGTTGATTATTGCATGACCTAGTTGGCAGCAAGCCTGTCCGGTGAGGCGCAGGACAATAATACCCTGCATAGCTACTTTGCTAAGTAATTGAAATATAGTGTGAGCATTATTAGGGGCAGATATGTATTTGATAACCTATTGCTGCTAAGCTGTGTGATTGAAAGAACAACTTTTCACCATCCTAAAACTTTCCTGCATTGTTCATCAACAAGCTGAACCTGAGGAACTCTAGGCATGTCTTGTGGCTCATTAGCAAATAGGCTTGTTCCAAAGTTTTCCATACTGTACTAGAAATCTAGACATTTGCTCAAAATTTAGCATACTTTCAGAAAATTCAGCATATGGTCTCAGATTTATATAACGGTTATTTTCATAAATCCAGAAAAACAACACCAGTAGGTATCCTCTTAGATAATATTAATTTCTAACTCAGGTCTCTGCCACAAGATGAACTATCTGCAGGAAACAAGCACTTCTTCACCAGTCTCAGAATGGCTAAAAGCTCATTCCTTAGCAGAAACCGGGATCTGGGAGGCCACAAGTGCAAACCAGTCTTTCTTTGTGGAAACGTACCTGCAGGCCCTCTGATGGCACTGGTTCTTCCTCTGAAAAGTTAATGTAGGCACCTGGTGCGGTTAGTCTGATCTTCTTTCCTTTGTTTGAAATTTCCTGTTGTGTGAACTCTCGCTGAAAATTGGTTTGGCACGTGTTCTATTTTTCAAATTAGTCATGGCAGCTATGCAGAAAAGAGCTGGAGCAAAAGCATTCCATATCCATTGTTAAGTGTTTTATTTTCCAGACTAAAAGCTGAATACTATGCTTGTCATTCCTGATTACTTTCTGGCGTGTTCCTGGGTGTTCTGTAGACAAGGAGACATTTGGTTACTTTTTTAAACATACTGCTGAAATGTCTCTGTAACTATGCTAACAAAAAAAAAATAAATTCTTCTGTCAGGTGGAAGACTATTTGAGAGAAAAAAAATTGTGTGGACATGTTAACTTTTTCCTTTCCGAAAGAGTAACTTGCTTTGTTTCTTATTATCAGTAAGCAGTTTGTCCTGAAGGAATGAGGCTATTATATTCCATAACTGGAAATTAGTCATGGAGCATGTTTTGTTACTCTCAGAGTACATACATGTATGATTTTCTCCTTGCAGGTATTCTATAAGCTGCATCACACTTTATGAAAGGAAAATGTGTTTGCGTACCAGGTTTTATATACACAAATTCATAAGTGCTTGTGCACACAGAGGCAGATTTGTAGTTCTGATCCTCAAGATACTCTACCAGAAAGCTACAGTAACTCTTATGAGGCTGGTGCTCAATAGAAACTGCATCAGTGAAAAAAATTAGTGTCCCAGCTGGCATTCCCTTTGCTTTGTGGGATTTTATTAACTTTTGGCTCTCAGTTGACCACTTCACTACCCTGACAATGTGCTGGACTATCATAAGCCTGTTATCTCCAAAAAGAGCTGCGAATCCTAAGTCTGAAGGTAAATCTTCAGAGTCACCACAATTAACGAGCGATGCAGCTTTGTGGAACTTGTGTCAATACACAGCCTGCTAAGGATGCATTCGGATCTGAAATGCATTTGAAGGCTCTGGCCAGAAATAAAAAGCAAATATGCTCTATGTAAGATTGATTAACTGGGGAGACTCTTGTTTTATTGCTGTGGAGGCTGCAGCGTACGTCAGGTCGTAGGGTGCCTGAACCGCATCCCTGACTGGGAGCAGGGTTTTCACTGGGCTGGTGCAGTTTGTCCCACAGCTGCCTCGTAGCTGGAGAGGCTTGGTGGCCATGGCAGGGGGCTGCCTTGTCATCAGGAAGGGGCTAGTCAGCTCCTTTTGGCAGCAGCCCACAGCCAGGTTGGTTTTGGCCAGGCATGAAGCTGCCTTTTGATAGCCCCATGTACCACATGCTGCCAGCCTTGTTGCAGGGCTGGGGCTAGAAGCAGCCTTGGGGCAGCTGGAGCCCCAGCCATAGGAGGGTATTGGGATCTACTCTGTCCCCTGCAAGGTGGCCCACATTCACCATGTGACCCAAAAGTTTGTGTGTGCAGCAGGGACAAGGGATCTGAGAGCTCTGCGTCCAGGGCATTGCCATCTGAGACAAATCTTCTGGAGGCAGGTGTAGACAGGATTTAGCTGCAGCAGCAGACGTGAGACATGACCTAGTGGTGGCTGGCCTGTCTGGGTGATGTTGTAAGTTTGTTAAACCAAAGAATACTCACATGATGTATTAAGTATCTCCACTAGATACCCGAATTATTTGCCTCCTGTAAAGTCTCTGTTGACTATGATAAGCGTAAGACCTTAATACAGTCACGTCAATTTAATGCCTGTTCTTCGGTGGTGTTTGCAGAATTTTCCTGGTCTGGGCCATCTGCTGTGATAAACCAGAGCAAAGACTCTTGCTTCAGGTGACAGTAATTTATTACTAATACAGTGGCGTAGCCACAGTTTGCATTTCAGTCAACTGTGCTAAACAAATACGAAGATGCCTGCCTTGGAGAACTGGCGGGCAGTATTGAAGAATGGCAGGATAATTTACAGTGCCAAACAAAACAAATACATCCACGTGCCGCTGCGCTGCATGCTCGTTACATATGCTTTTAATATGTTTTTTTGTTGGCTGTATGCTTGCTGAAATCTGACACTTCCTAATATTACTTGCCTCTTTGTGTGTTGCTAAAATAGCTGTAGGAAAATATTTTCCTGAAATCTGAAGTTTTGAGGGGAATTTTGAATATAGCCTGACTAGGCATGACAATGAAGGAATCCTTACATATTTAATTTGGAGTGAAGATAATGAGTCTCTTTTGTGCCATGAGGTATATAAGTTTTTCATTACAAGCTTGCCTCTGACTGTGTGAAATAAAGAAGCTATTTTTTTATGGAAAAATAAGTTTTATTTATGGAAAAATAATTTTTTTCGAGAAACCAAGCCAGTTAATTTTCATCTTAATTAGACTAATAGTTTCCTCTCTTACAAATAGTGGAGACTACATACTTTATAAGTGCGGTACTGGTTAGATACATCAAAAAAAGACAGTTTTTCAGCCTGAAGCATGTTCTTGAAAACAGCTAAACAGAAAAAATTTCAAATAAATTAAAATAATAGGTTAAAATATTTTCGAGTGTATTCTAATAAGGGAAAATACTTTTTATTTTGTATTGCATAAAATGATTTACTAGAAATAAAAATTTCAGTCCTTCTATAGAATTATGTATCAGTATGAATTTTTTTCATCACACCAAAAGGATCAGTTACTGAACTGTTTTTTGCTGTTAGGCTAACTGCTGTCAGTTTTCTTTTCTGCAGAAGTCAGTGTTTTTACGATGTTCGTAAAGGCACTGAGGCGTCCATCCATCTGCCAGCCTGACAAGGAGTCAGGAGAAGTGTGCTGTCTCCCAGCAGCTAAGATCTGAGACACTGCTGAGAGGGTGTCACAACTTGTCAAGAGCACCAACTACTATCCACTGTTACTCTTCCATGTGGGCATGAAAGGTGCTGTGAGACAGTACCTGGCCAGAATCGAGGAATTCTATAAAGCCGTGGGAGTGCAAGTGAAAAACATTGATGCTCAAGTTCTTTCTTCCTCCATTTATGTTGGAGCAAGTCCAGGGGCTGGAGCATCTCTGCTATGAGGATAGGCTGAGGGCACTGGAGTTGTTTAGCCTGGACAAGAGAAGACTCCTGAGAGGACCTTATAACTGCTTTCCAATACCTGAAGGGAACCTACAGACATGCCGGAGAGGGACTTTTCACAAGAGCTTCCGATGACAGGACAAGGGGAAATGGTTTTAAACTGAAGGAGAGTAGTGTTAGACTGGACCTTAAGAAGTAGTTCTTCAGTAGGAGGGTGGCAAGACTCTGGAATAGATTGCCCAGAGAGGTTATGGATGCCCCCTCCCTGGAGATGTTCAAGGCCAGGTTCAATGAAGCCTTGTGCAACCTAGTCTTGTTGAGAGTGGCAGGGGCATTGGACTATGTGATCTCTAAGGTCCCTTCCAGCCTAAGCCATTCTGTGGTTCTGAGATAGGATTCTGTGATTTTGCCATTTAGAGGAAAGGGGGCAGGCAAAAATGGATGAGTAATAAATATCAGCTCCTAGTTACATGGCTGGTGCTATCACAAAGGTTTTAGTTTTCGTGGCAGTGGGACACACTTTGATTTCTATAACCTTTTAGAGAGGGATGGAAACACATCTCAGAGAGACAAGGGAATCTGCTTGTTGGCAGGCTGGCCAACTTAGTAAGGCAGGCTTTAAACTGAAGGACTTGAGGAGTGGGGTCCAGAATGGCAATACTCGGGCCAGTCAGCTGGGGAATACCTCAGGCCAACCAGAGCAGTGACAGACATTCCTTAGCTGCCTTCCAAGATGGGAAACAGAAAGCCAGTTACTTCAAGGGTGTGTATGATTATGGTTGTTCCCCCTGCACCCCTTCAGGGAAGCCTTGCTCGGTTAAGTCTCTGAAGTGCCTCTATACCAACACACACAGCAGGGGGAATGGACAGGAAGAGCTAGAGACCGGTGCAGTCACTGGGCTGTGATCACATTGCAATTGCAGAGACGTGGTGGGATGGCTCGTATGATGGCCGCAATGTCATAGATGGCTGTGTGCTTCTTAGGCAAGACAGAGCAGCGAGGCAAGGTGGTGGAGTTGCTCTTTATGTGAGAGAGCAACTGGAAAGTATCGAACTCTGCCTAGGGGTGGGGTGAAGAATGTGTTGAAAGCTTATGGGTAAGAATTAAGGGTTGGGTTGATATAGGTGACACTGTTGTGGGTGTTTACTGCAGGCCACACAATCAGAAAGAGGAAGTCGATGAGGCCTTCTACAGACAGTTGAAAGTAGCCTCATGATCACGTGTCCTAGTGGTCATGGGGGACTTCAGGCACTCTGGTACCTGCTGGGAAAACAACGCAGCAAGGCACACAGAGTCCAGGAGGTTCCTGCAGTGCACTGATGATAACTTCTTGACACAGGTGGTAGAGGAGACAAGGATGTGTGCTTCTGGACCTTGTACTAATGAACAAAGAAGGGCTGGTTGGAGACTTGAAGGCTGAGGGCAGCCTTGACTGCGGTGATCATGAGATAGTGGACGTCAGGATCATGCAAGGAAGAAGAAGCAGGGCAATAAGAATTGCAACTGTGGACTTCAGAAGTGCTAACTTGGACCACTACAAAGACTACTTGAAGGAATACTATGGGTTAGGGCTCTATAAGGGAGGGGTCCCAAGAGAGATGGTTAATATTCAAGCACCACTTCCTCCAAACTCAAGATCAGTTCATCTCTATAAGTAAAGAATCAAGTAGAGGAAACAGGGGACCTGTGTGGATGAGCAAGGAGCTGCTGGAAAAAAAACTCGAATGGAAGAAGGAAGTTTACAGGATGTGGAAAAGGGGACTGGCCACTTGGGAGGAATATAGGAATGTTGCCTGAGTATGTAGGAATGCAACAAGGCAGAGGCCCACTTCAAATTAAATCTGGCAAATGTAAATACAACAAGAAGGGCTTCTTCAAGTACATCAGAAGCAAAAGGAAGACTAGGAAAATGTGGGCCTGCTGCTGAATGAGGTGGGTGCCCTGGTGATGTGGAGGATACAAAGAAGGCAAAGTTACTGATTGCTTTCTTTGCTTCAGTCTTTACTGCTAAGACCAGCTCTCAGGAATCCCAGACCCTCAGCATAAGAGAGAAAGTCAGGAGAAAGAAGACTCACTACTGATTCAAGTGGATGAGTTTAGAGATCATTTAGGTAAACTGGACACTCACAGATCCTTGGGCCACAATGTGCTGCACCCATGAATGCTGAGGGAGCTGGCAGATATTACTAAGCTACTCCCCATCATCTGTGAAAGGTCATGGAGAACAGGAGAGGTGCCTGAGGACTGGAGGAAATCCAGTGTCACTCTAGTCTTCAAAAAGGGCAAGAAGGAGGATCCAGGAAGCTGCAGGACAGACTCTATCCCTGGAAAGGTGATGGAACAACTCATTCTGTAGGTCATCTCTAAGCATGTGGAGGCAAAGAAGGTTATCGGGAGTAGTCAGCATGGATTTGACAAGGGGAAATCATGCTTGATGAATGCAGTAGTCTTCTGTGATGGTGGGACTATCTGAATAGATGAGGGTAGAGCAGCGGGTATTGTCTACCTTAACTTCAGCAAGGCTTTTGACACTGTCTCCCATGACATCCTCATAGAGGAGCTCAGGAAGAGTGGGTTAGATGAGTGGACAGTGAGGTTTTGAGAACTGACTGAATGACAGAGCTCAGATAGTTGTGGTTAGTGGTGCAGAGTCTGATTGGAGGCCTGTAGCTAGTGGTGTTCCCCAGGGGTCTGTACTGAGTCCAGTGTTGTTTAACGTACTCATCAGTGACCTGAGTGAAGAGACAAGAGTGTACCCTCATCAAGTTTGGTGGTGATACAAAACTGGGAGGAGTGGCTGACACATGAGAAGGCTGTGCCCTGTCAAGGAGACCTGGACAGGCTGGAGAGTTGAGTGGAGGAAAACCTAATGAAGTTCAACAAGGTCAAGTGTAGAGTACTGCTCCTGGGGAGGAATAAACCCATGCACCAGGACAGGCTAGGGGTTGACCTACTGGAAAGCAGCTCTGCAGGGAAGGACCTTGGAGTCCTGGTGGACAACAAGTTAATCATGAGCCAGCAGTGTGCTCTTGTGGGCAAGAAGGCCAATGGTATCCTGGGGTGCTCTAAGAAGAGTGGGACCAGCTGGTCAAGAGGGGTTATCTTCTTGGTCTGTTTTGCCCTAGGGAGGCCACATCTGGAGTACTGTGTCCAGTTCTGAGCTCTCTGGTTCAAGAGAGACAGGGAACTACTGGAGAACATTTGGTGAAGGGCTGCAAAGATGACAAGGGGACCAGAGCATCTCTCTTGCAAGGGAAGGCTGAGAGACTTTGGAGCTGTTTACACTGGAGAAGAGAAGGCTGAGAGGCGATCTAATCAATGCTTACAAATACCTGAAGGGTGGTTGTCAAGAGGATGAGGCCAGTAGCTTTTCAGTGATTCACAGCGATGGGACAAGGGGTCAGGGGCA
>NW_008618316.1:20225-40539 GCF_000691845.1 Merops nubicus
TTTCCCTACTGTTCTGTTATTCATGAAGAATGTTAATAAATGATTATTTAGTGATACCAGGTAGTGATTGTGCAAGATAATAATGTCGGATAAGGATTATATTCAACATAACAGTGCCGATGGTGATACTGTGGTAGGTGCTGAGTGGACACACCTCCCTGGCCTTGAAGAGTCTGCAGGAAGCTGTCACCCCCTGTGTGGACAGGGCAGCAGAGCCCCAGAGCACTGCAAGGTGAGCTCCACAGCATCTGTGGAGGCTCTGCAGCACTGGACAGTTGTTTTATTTTTCTTAGTTTCCTAGCTGGAATGTTGTTCAAAAACCTTCTTCACCACAGTCGTTGCTTGTGATAACACAGCAGCCACGGCAAGCCACTGACCACTGCTTCCTCTGCAGCAGCCGCTCTGGGCTGCAAGGCTTTGTGCTTGCCTCGCCCTCCTGCTCTACCAAATGTCTCATGCCTCTTCTGCAAGCCAGATGCCACTCTAAACCATTCTCCACTGGTCAGGTTTTCTGAAATTTGTACCTTTATTGCCTCTTATGTGCACTCTGTTTTGGCAAGAGCATTGGTAAGGAGGAGCAGCCCAAAGGGAAGGTGGTGTTCAGTAGCACCTGGGAGTGGGGCAACTAATCACCCCTCTTGCACGTGCCGTCCTGTTCAGACGCTACAGAATTCCTGGTGCCTGAGAGACTACAGTGTTCTGTCACTGGCCCCCATTCAGTTTGCGGTTTACCCCAAACACTACTTTTTTTTTTCTTTTCTGTTTTTGTTTTGTTTTGTTTGTGTTTTTTTGTTTTGTTTTGTTTTTTGTTTTTTGTTTTTACCCAAAGCTGCTGACTAGCTTGTTACTCCTTACTTACATTGGTAAGTATTAGAATATGAAACTGGCATTTAATACTGCCGTAAAGCAATGAGGAATCTGTCATGAATCATGGGAAATCCTTAGATGTAATGACTTTTTTTGCTTGGTTTTGTTTAAACACTGCCCAGAACTTCAAATTGAAAAATATTTTATCGAAATACACAAAATCTATCTGTATTTCCATGTTAGTGTGGGCATAACATATTTTGCTCTGGATCTGGACGGGTCCCATGTCTGTGTTAATGTGACATTGCTGCCCTGCTGCTGGCACTGTTCTTTGTCAGAGCACAAAGTCCTGTTTGGTTTGTGGTCAGTAGAGATCCTGGCACTGCTTTTTTCATGGATTAAGGTGACAACTGTGGTGGCCAAAGTAAGCTTCTGGCAGTGTAGTTTCCCCTTTGGCCCTAACTCCACTTATAAAACTTTGCAAATAAAGCCCCTTAACTGGCAGGCTGCTTTTCTTCAGCCAGAGGGTGAGCCCTTCTGTGAGCTCTTGCTCTCCCTGAGGTTTATTGCAAAATGAGAATGTTCCTTTTGTCTCTGGCATCAACTGAGGTTTGTAAACTTTGTTAACCAAAGAAATACTGAGTTCTTATTCCAAAATACTTGGAATCTTGTTGTTGACTTTTGGGTCCACAGGGCCATTGCTCTCACTCAGCACAGTCTTGCCCTTAAACTTCCAGATGATCCCTATACACATTTTCTTGTTTATTGCCTTTTCCTTCTGAGGTCTTGTTCTTGGATAATGGAACATGAGCAGAGTTTCCAAATTGTGCTGAGGGTGATCTTTCTGTTTTGCTGTGAAAGTGTGTAGTGGGACCAGTAGCGGACATTTCACATGTTACTGATTTTTTTAGCACTGCAGATGGGACTACTTGAATCACCAGAGGTGATGGATGAATGAGGTGCATACCTAGGGAGGGAGATTGGCAGGTAGGGCTTCAGTACCAGGTTCAGCTGGGAGTTTCCTTCTTGTAGGGCAAGTGCAAAGGGGTGGTAGCTGGGAGGGGCTGTGGCAGGCAGTACTTAATAGTACTGATCTCCTGACCTTCACCCACTCTCATTGGCACAGTCTGACCCCTGTCCTCCAGCCATTTCAATTTCAGTGACATCATAGCTTCTTTCTTCCTTTAAAGTTGACCTTGGCTGCATGTGTGCTGAAAGGTGAGGTCCTGTTGAACAGCCTGCTTCTTTGTCGTGTCTGGGCTCCCAGTCCAGGTGCTGCATTATCTTATCTTTCATTTGTTATTTTCATGGTTTTAGGGAGATGGGAAGAACAGAAGGCAGGGCTGGATTAGAAGGACTGATTTACAGAGACTTTGATGGTGGGCCTGTTCAGTGTTGAAGAATAATGTTTTTTCTTTGTACAGCATTAATCAATTTGCATTCCATTTTCGCCGTGACAGCTCAGATATAATTACTCTGCACCATGGGCTACTTACATGAGTACTGTATATTCAAGTTAACTTTTTAACCTGCTAAATAAATCACATAGAGAAAGTTAATGCTATTTATATTTAATTAAAAATCTGCAAAGTAGGCAGGAGGGAAGAGCATACACAAAAGCAACCTTTATATTCAAGCTAATTGAGGGAAGCCTGGTGTCTTTTTGAGTGATGATGAGTATGAGCTTCTGCTACAGCCAATTGACTGTGATGAGGAGGTTGAATTTTAAAGGGGACACTGTCCACTTCAATATTCTGAAGTTCAGTAATGTTAAAAAGACACCCGATCAGGGGTACAGGCTCCCTTTTCTGGTTGGTCCTGCTTATTTCAGAGACTTGGGGTGGGGCGTCTGAAAAGAGGTGAATGCATATAGCAAGGTTCATTCTGTCTGTTTTACTCCTGGCATATCTCCATGTCTATTCTGCACCTTGCTAGAGATTTTATCTTAAACCTGGTGCTGTAAGGCACCTGTAAACATCTATTTTTTCTCTTGTTTTTAAAGGTATTTTGTAGCCTTCCTTGTTGCCTACAGAATTTTGGAAATGTGAATCCTCAAGGCTTAGGCCTCAGAAGAAAGTGCTCTATTCAGCTCTAGAGCCCCCGACATAAGAAGGACATTAACCTGTTGGAGCGAGACCAGAGGAAGGTCATGAAGATGTTCAGAGGGCTGGAGCATCTCTCTTATGAAGACAGGCTGAGAGAGGTGGGACTGTTCAACCGAGAGAAGTCTCTGGGGAGACTTTATTGCAGCCATATGGTAGTACTTAAAGGGGGCCTACAAGAAAGCTGAAGGGGGACTTTTTACAAGGGCGTCTAGTGATAGGACAAAGGGTAGTGGCTTCAAACTCGGAGAGGGTAGATTTAGATTAGATGTTAGGAAGAAGTTCTTCACTGTGAAGGTGGTGAAATACTGGCACAGGTTACCCAGGGAAACTGGAGATGCTCCATCACAGGATGTGTGCTGGATGGGGTTTTCAGCAACCTGGTGTAGCAGAAGATGTCCCTGCCCATCACAGGGGGATTGTAGCTAGATTGTTCTTTAAAGTTCCTTCTGACCCAAACCATTCTATGATTCTATGAAATAAGAAAGCTCATTTCCGAGCACAACTCTAAGACAGCTTCATGAATGTTGAATATTTTTCGTAATCTTGGCAAGTCAATTTCCTGGTGAAATCCCCTTCGCTGTGTTTGGTGTATGAATGCCTCACCTGCTTCAAACAAAGATGGTAGAAACAGCATCTTTCTCTACGTCTGCTTTCTCACCCTGTGAGCGAGTTGATTTTAGAGATACACATGTTGTATGTTATTTGCTCTCTCTGTGTGGCCGCTACTTAGATCCCAATCCTGCAGTGAGATATCTAAGCATAAGCCACTGTTAAAATCACTGGTGCAGGATGAGAAGGCATATATAGCTTGTTTCTTGTCTGGGTAGTGCTGAGAAGGCATGTTTTAGCATGGAGATGTTGGACAGTCCATTTCAAGTGCAGGAAGTCCTTAATAGTAAGACTGCTGTGTAAGACTGAGTCAAACTTGTTTATATATTTTAAAAAATCATTTTCTTGTTAAAATAAGTAGCAGCTGTGTTTGCTTGCTGAAGTTATCTCAATTAAATTGTTATTTTACAGGAAAGAGTAAAAAAAGAGTGTGCTCCTGATTAATAGGACTTTACCCAAACCTTACAAAAGTACCAGAATTTTGGAGCATTCTGAGTTAAGCTGCTTCAATGAAGACCATGTTGCCCTCTGTTCTTTCTACTGTTCCTTTAAGCAACAGTTAAACAATCCAACTTTCCTTGTTCCTTATCATTAGGGGAGATATGAACGCTGAGTTGGAAAACAGTTTTGCCCTTTGCAATTTATAGGCCCTTTCAAGGTATTGATAAATGGCCTCTGTTGGAAAGGGAGACAATTATTTCTAACTGATTGCAGTGGAGGTGTTTTTTCCCCTTTTAATTTAACTACCTAAGGTGTTTTCCTCCTTTAAGAGGCTGATATATTGATTTCCATGTTTTTCCCATGTCTGAGTGCAAATGATAATGTAATTCCAGAGCATTCTGCTCTCACAGGGAATGGTGTCTTGTCATCTACGGCTTACATTATTGCACCCAGAACCAAATCCTTCTTGTTCCAGTTACCCAAAATAGAGGTTTGGTTTCTTACTGTGCAGACTGTCAGCATCAACAGGTAATAGGCTCCCTTTGTGGGTTTGAGTTGAATGCAGATACAATGATATTTCTGTGTTTCTGTAACTTGCATGATTTGTAGTCATTGAAATATCACAGGAAAACTTTTTGGAAAGTACAACTGACTTAATAAATGTGTTAGTGATGTTTGTATCTACTGGACGAGGCATTTGGAGAAGAGGGGAAGGAGTTATTAAGAAAGAAAAATTACTCAACAGAAATACTTGTCCTCTTTCCTGCATCTCACTATTCCTATCAAAAACTGTGATCAATGCCTATCTGAATAGAATTGAGGATGTGAGATTGAAAAAAAAAAAAAAAAAAAGCCTTCCGAGAGCTGTTTTTAACCTTCCTTCTTCTTCTACATTTAAACATAATAAAAAATGACAAAGTTGAGTAACTGCAAAGGATGTTTGTCTAGTTTACACTAATTTTTTTATTTATGATAGCCTGCCTTTTTTCAAGGAAAAAAAGGCACAAAAATGAAAGATGTTTCATTTCTGTAATTGCTAACATGAGTGTGTGTATCCCACTCTAGATGGTGAAGATGAACTCCTTCATACTATTAGAGTTGCTCTACATAAAGAATTGTGTGTGCTGCACTTAATGAAGCCTCACTTAGCTTTGCTAACATGGCTCTGGAGCAGTACAGAGGTTCTTTTAACACACAAGTGGATTCCCGGAACTCTTGCTTTGTAAATAAAGGCTGTTCCCAGAGAGTCCTAATTGATTATGGCAGTTAATGTAATACCTGCTGGCTAGTCCTGGCCTTTACTAGAAGAGTTCTTTGAAACTTATTGATTGATGCTATCAATTTAGTTAAAATAAAATAAAAAAAAAAAACAAAAAACAAACAAACAAACCAAAAAAAAAAAAAAAAAAAAAAAAAAAACAAAAAAAAACCAAAAAAAAAAAAAAAAAAAAAAAAAAAAACAAAAAAAAACCCCCAAACAAAAAAAAAACCCCAAACCAAACAGCATTATTTTTGCCTTAGTTTGCTGATAGTTCTTTTTATTTGATTGAGTAACATTAAGTCTCAAAACCCTTGTCTTCCTTTTTATTTGTAAAGCATTTGGTGGCTTTGATTTTACATGTGATTATGACCCCAGGAATTATGGATGTATGGATGTTATGTAAATGTAGTTTTTATAACGGTCCAAATGGTCCAGGTTGACCCAAGGTTGTCCAGAAATAGAGAGACAGAGTATGCCTAACTCTCCATATCATCAGTTCTTTATAAATATTGCTTATGTACCTGTACAGAAAATGGTATTTTGTTGCAAGGCTGAGATGACATTCCTCTATGTTGTTTTTAGAGTCATTCATACTTTATATTTGCACAGCACTGTACAGACATCAAGGAGTAAACCCTTGTCCCATGGTACATGCCTCAGCCAGCTTTGGCGCTGTCTACAAAAGAGGTGGGAGTTGTGCTTTGAGCCTTCTTACCTGTAGTATTCTCTTAGAATTCATAAGTTGGATTTGATTGCCATTACGAGAAAATGGTTGTTAGACATAAATCATCTAGTGATGACATTCATGCCATGTTCTTCTGTGCGTTGTCTCTCTTTACATACATCTTAGTAGTCGGATTCTTAGTGTTGAACTACTCAGCGGCTGGAAAGCAAACAGCTTTTGAAAGGATATCTCTTCTTTTCCTTTGGTGTATTTTTACTTCGAAAGTGATGTAGTTATTTTATACTACTTGCACTAGACACTGTACAAATGTTCAATGGAAGATATTTTTCCAAACTAACTGAAAAATGGTAGTCCCTAAAAGAATGCATGAAAAATAAGTAATTGTTGATTCTGAGTGAAGATTTAATTAATAGATAATTATTATTCTCTCTTTATTGCAGGTTGTTTGCTTTGTGCTTCTAATTGCATTTTAGTATCATTTTTAGTATGTATAGCACAGTTTTATCCAGTACTACCCTAAGAAGGGAGACAAATACACTGTGAAAAAACAGGAAAAATAGCTATACAGTACAGTGGGGTATTTCAGCTCGGGTAACTTAAGTTTAAGATTTTTTAGTGAACTACATTCTGGTTTTAATATATCCCATTAAGAAGGGGTTGTTTGTGCTGCCTTGGAGGCTGATTTTCTTTCCCAGCTGTTGTTTTAGACTAATACATTAGTTTGTCATATATTTAGTGAGAAATGTGGTTAGTAAAAAATCCCTGCCATTACAGAAAAGTACTTAAAATATAATACATACCAAATGTTTATAATTTTCCCTTTTGAACATCCAATAGTACAGTAAACAGAGTTTTGATCTTAGGGATTTTATAGACTGGTAAAAGGCCTGTATTTTTTTGCTCCTCCTCCACTTTTGCGTATGGAGGTCAGCATGGCTTCAGCAAGCCAGCAGTCAAGATGTGGACAGGCCTCTGACATTTTGAGTGAAAAGCAGCAATCACTTGCTTGGGTGAGTCCTCGTGGTAGAGGAAGCAATCTCCAGATGGATGCTAAGGCCAAACTGGGTAAGGATTTTGAACAGGAGGGAAGTCTTGACTAAGTGGAAATCTAGTTTGAATAGCATTTCATTTCTTTTACAAAGCAAATGTTATGCTACTTTTTGTGACTCTTGAGGGTGCCCAAGTCCATCCTTAAAGCAAGTAACAGCAGGAAAGCCTGGTAAGATGGGGAAGGTTTTCACTGTGGATGATGTGGTGGGTGGTGTGGATTTCTGTATGCATAATCCACTTGACAATACATACCACGTAATAATGAGAATCTTTCTTCTCTAAGTTTTTTCTGAATTGTCACCTGTGGTTTAATCTGAGGCAGGGACCTGAAGTGGAGACATGAGGCTGGGTGTACCAACTTGTACGGTGAATGTCATCCTATGAACACTGAAGAAATGGATGTTTATACTTAGAAACTAGGTAATTGGAGTACACTTGCCTAATATTCTTATTAATTCTGTGTACAGCCCTCCCTTTTATTGAATTTTGCTTTTCAAAAGTTTGCTGTAGAAACTTTCTCCACATAAAACCTTGATCCAGCTGTTCTTGCTGAGTGGTTTTGTTTTGTTTTGTTTTGCTGCATTTAAAAAAACAGATTGACTGCCCAAGCCTTTCTTTTTACAAATTTTGAATTTAAGCAGATTAAATAGGAAAATCTACAAATTTCCAGTGACATCTTGACAATGAGTAGTTGAATTTGAGAATTCTTGATTTCTTGGAATCTGTAAGAAGGCATGAAAAGAAAATTAGCTTTTTATTTATACTGCAAAGGTCTTGGTGTTGCAGTGTAAATTGGTGTTAAATCCACTCTTGATCTGCAAGAAATAAGTTGGGTTTTTTTTCCCACTCCATTGTTGCATAATTTGGCTTCTACAATTTTTTTTTCTATTGCCTAAACCTGGAAGTGAGCCACAGCTGAACAGTTATGAGGTGAAGTGCAGAAACATCTGGGTGGCTGCTTGATGTGTCTTGATCATGTACTTAATATGAGGGTTAGAATAATGAGGGAGCTGTTACAGTAGAAGGAGTTGGCTTCAGTTACAGAATGTTGTGATTGTCTAGGCATTTTCACTTAATATCTAATTTCACCTAATTTTCACCCTGATTTTTGCAATTCCTTGATCCCTTCTACACTCTTCATCTTTATCAAATTAAAAGTGCCAAGTTTATAAAATTCTGCCTAGATTTCTTTTACACGATTCTGCAGCATCTTGCACTCAAAACGTTTTTTCTATAATACTGAGGCATAGCTTAGTGTGCTTTTACAAAGTGTTTCGATTTTACATAGAACTTACAAAGAATGTGATTATAATCCAAGAAATTCCCTTTTTGTGGTAACCTGGAAATTTACCTGCAGTTTTTTTAACTAAGGTGTTATACAGCAGTTTCAGAATCACACGAAACTTCTGTTTTTAATGGCTTTCCAATACAGACGTCACCCAAGGTTTTTGTTGTTCTTTTCTTGTGCTTTTTGTATTGTATAATTGGTTTCTGCTAGCATCAAACCACTAGGAAATTGCTCTCAGTAATATTATTAATCTATAAATGTTGCTATTCAGTCTTAGCAAGGTTTGCTTTCCCAGAACCTTAGACTTAACAAGAAGATGTCATGAATTTGCAGTGGGAAAATATTTTAAATCTGTCAAGGTTTTGGAGCAGACCTATCAAAATTCCTTGGAAAATTAAGTGGAAACTTTTCTGGGTCTCATATCCTTATGCACTGTGTGTAGGCCACTTGCTGCGGAAGCTGATATCCTGTTGATGCTTCCTGTGGCACCTGGTGGAAGTGCTGTCTCTAGGTCCTGTCCAGGGATGCAAACACCTGCCCCCCAGCAAAGTCTAGAGAGAGGAGAGGAGAGATTGCTGTGCCCTGGTGCAAGTAGTGGAACTACTGGGTTGTTTTCCTAAGCAATTTGGAGGATGGAGTAATTATTAAGAAACCATGCAGTACTTTTTGGAGCTGTTTGGTTACCACAAGCTCAGTTGCTACAGGTGGTGATAGTTCTCTGCTTTTCAGTAACAAAGTTCAGTTTGCACAGAAGGTAAATGTAAGATACAAAAACTTTGAGTATATTCATTCTGAAAACCCACACTTAAAGAGCAAATCTGTGTTTAAATAGTGGGGTTTTTTTACCTTTGTTTAGCTCTGTTGAATTGAAAATTAATTTGTGATTTTGTGTAAGTACAGTTTCATTTCTAAAGCTGGCAACTAGGAAGTAATCTGCTTTCAAAGCAGGATGGCCTGAAATGGAAAGGTCTACCAAAATAAAAACCTCATTTGTATTAATAGTGAAATACCATGATTTTTTGATGGAAGAGAATACACCTGAAAATAGTTGACTGATATTAAACCAAGTATAATAATGTGCATCTCTGTGGAACACTTTTCATGTGCTTTTGAAATGGTTGAAATACATGATCTCAGTAAATAGTAAACACCATGAAGCTCTTCAAGATTTGAGCTAGAAGTAGCAAGCCAAAGAATTACAAGATTTGCTCTAGAAAGCCACTGATAGTTCTGTGGGCATGCAGCCTTTGTCTCCAGAAGCCTAAAAATGTTTGTTTATTGTTTTTCACACTCTGGAACTGGACATAAGTAATATAATGCATATAATTGTGACACATTGCATATAATTGTGACACATTCTCCTTTTTAATTTTATATACTCTTATTTTTACCTAAATACTGTCTAAGGAGATCGTGGATCCCTGGTACTCTTAAGTCAGAATAAAATAGGTACATGACACATATGGAAGAAGAGGAAGAAAAGACCAGTTCACAGGCTTTATAGCCTGATCCTGTTCATCTTAAACTAATGGAAATCCAGACCTCTGCTTTATCTTAAGCCACTGTGACAGGTGGCTTAAGACTTCCACTTCCTTCAGAACCATAAAAACTAACTCCACTTTCTAAATAAGGGGACAGTGGTTAATTCTTTCAATAAGAGGATAATAGATTATTTCAACCTCAGTGAAAATTCTGTACTGCCTTAGAACTGCTTAAACGTCTATTAATGCAGAAACATAATGTACTGATTGTGCTCATTCATATTATCTAATTTGCTTCCAGTGCATAATTTTCTGTCTGTGCCTTTGCTGACAAGTCCTAGACAATGCTAGGCCTGTGTAGAAGAGTTTGTGTTACCAGTGCTGAGTAACTAGGGATGTTTTTTGCAACCATGCAGATTATTGGCTTTTGGAGTTCGTGTTTTTGTTTGGATCTTTTTTGAGTCTAGAATTATGGCAATATATTCTGACATCCTTCAAAGCAAGGGCTAGAGCAACCTAATCCCAGTGGCTTTGTATTATGCTTTTGATGTGTGTTTTTCACAGCTGCAGTGTTTTACCCACCACACATTCAGCATTAGGGATAGCAAGTCTCAGCACGCAGAGGCCTGACAGATTGGACACTGGAGAAAGGCAAGATGCAGGAGCAGGAGGACCAATGGTTCACTATAGCACAAGAGGCCACAGCAGATTTAGTCCCTAGATGAGCCAATGTCATCTCGGGTGTGTAGCCAGTGTGCTACATGGCTGCAGGCAAAGGAGTGCTTTGGGGTTGAAATGTTTTTCCAGTAAGATGCTCACCACTCCTGATACTCAGATAAACATTGTCAACAGCGAGCTAAATCATTAGTCTGTATTATTTAATTTTTTTTAGTAGAATCAGTTTAGTCTATAATTTGTCAGACTGTTTTAAGTATGTTTCATTACATGCCAATTCCAATAGCTTCTAAGTTTGAACTTGTACTTATATAGTTATAGTAGATTTGATAACAAGTTAAACTCATTTACAAAAAGGGAAAGAAATGTTATATGCACTCATGCCAAGTGACCATCTTCACGTTTTTTCCTGGAGGCAGAACTGTAAGAGCTGTGTTTTGTTAAGGAAAGGCAAAGGTTTTCTTCATTATTACATCTTTTTTTCTGAATGGTGGAAGTATTGTTGTTCTTTTCCTGTATCGACTTGGTTTATTTAAATGTGGCTTTCATGTAAACTGCCAAAGTATTTAAATATTTGAACTTCAGAGAAAATAAGAAATTCGCTTGAATTCTTCCTTCTTCACTTGAAGACTGTTGTAGGAAGTTTGTGATGTTTTATGTCCCCATTATAATTTTCAACTGAGTAGGAACCTGGGGGCGACAAGTTTTTCTTCTAGCATAAACCCAACCGTTTCTGGTTTCTCACACAGTTAAAGCCAAATTCAGTATCTGTTAATGCTTTGAGAGAGAGCAGTTTTTATTTAAAGGGACACTGTGTTTGCAATAGTGGTGGTTTCCAAATACCTATTTGATTTTCGTAGTAGAGCAGACTGGTGTGCTCACGCAGCAGTCGGCACTGGGGAGGCAGTTGTAAGAGGCTGGTACTGCTCACTTGGGTGTTGGTAACTTCTCATGGCAGTGAGATAACTTCTCCTGGGTAGTCACAGTTTATATAATTAGAACAGTTGCTGCTGCATTTAACTGGTAGCTAATAGTGATGCTATTTGCAAAATCTTTATTTTACTATAAAGCACCTTTCTGCAACTGCAGTTGCATAAGGATTGGTGCTTTGAGAAATCGCCTTAATACTTCAAGCAGGTGTAACTTGGGAAAGAAATCTCAAGCTCAGAGTAAACAAGCAGTAAATATACCTCTGAGGAGTTGGTGTTTCTCCAGGGTCAGAACTACAGTAAAGCAAACCTGATTGTGAAGGCAAGATTTGAGCTGTGATGGAGCATCTACACACAAGATTCAGCTCACTTTTTAGCCGCAGCTGTGCAGGACAGTGTGTAAACACGGCTGATAGCTGCGGGTTTTGCGATGCTATTTTAGGGGTCCTCTCACCTGGATGTCTCTGAACCATCAAGTTTCATCTGTTACCTTCTTAAATCTGTGGCTCGTTAAACATGGAGATTTCTTAGTAGAAGTGATGGGTGACCTTGCTTTTTTCTTTATAGTTATTTTACTGAGTAAATACTGCTAGGCTGCCCACTTGGTGTGATTCATCTTTTTTTCTTCAGTGTGATGATGTATGAAGAGAGCTTTGTGCCGCATCGCTCTTGCTGTGTGTAATACCACAGTGCACAACAGTGAAGTGATGTGTATCATGATGCTTCACAGCTGCATGTCAGTTATGTGGAATTAACTTATTAATGTTGCTGACAAATCTTTGAACAAAAGTGAATGTAAGTTACATGTAGGAAAAGAAAGGAAAACCTTTTACAGCTCTGACTTATTCATCACACATCCTTATAAAGGGATCTTGCCATAATTCACAATACTCACATGGGAAAGAAGCAGGTATCTGGCTGGTGTTAGCTTTGGCAGTAGGTGTCTTTGTAGCTTAGATTACTAATTAAAGTTTTAAGAGCCTGAGGGATTACTTAAACTTCTGTGCAATTATCTTAGTGTTTAGGAATTATATGTTTATTTTTAAAGACCTTTCTTCCTTTATTTCTCTTTGAGGACTGGAATGGGAAAGAATGAATTGCCATAAAAGTTTTTTAAATTATATTTCTGCATTAAATACATATTATGATAAAGGATTTCTCACTGGGGCTCAGATTAGGATTATAATCAGAATATTGTTCCTCTTGCTATTCCCTGCTGAATTTCTCCATCTGGTAATATTACTGTTTAGGAAGTGATAACATATGCATGTAACAAGTTAATTATAAAAGCCCAAAGTGGGTAATTTAATTGTGTTACTAAAACAATAGTAGTCAAGCACTCTGGTCTGCGGTTGCCAGCTTTAAATTATCATGATGATTGTTAATCATGCAAGGGGACTGTGGGAAGTAGAGCTTTCAGCCTTTCATTACAAATCCCCCATTTTCTGTCCAGCGATCCAAGGAGGAACAACATGCAGCCATCTGTCTAATAGACTGTGGTCGTGTTTTACAGACCATTACTCCCAGCACTCCAGGGGAATAAGAGTCGGAAGAAGGAACGTGCCTGAATATTTCTGTATCTTTGGGATTGTGCCTTTCTTACTACACAGATTCGTAACTAACAACTGAGGCCATCTGTATGTAACTGCTGCATAAGGGATCGCTGGCAGTTTTCCATGGTAGGAACTGTGCATGTGTTACACATATGCATAATTAGCTAGTACTGGAAACAAGAAAAGCATTTTGTATGTGCCCTTCTGTGTTGTATGAGGGACGTCTCTCCTTTTTACCTTTAAAAAGTAGAATAAAACTCCAGCATACCTAAACTGATCTGTGCCTTGCCCTTGTGTAAGTACATGTATCTACTACCATCATCGGTGGGCAGAACAGGACCCCAGAGCTGCCTGTATAATCCTCTGGAGAATCATGAGGGGAAAATGTCACATGCTGAGGACTTCAATCAGTGCGTGGAGGGGAGTGAGTGTTAAGTTAAAGATGAAGTCACAGACTTTTCATTTCATATATTCAGATGTTATCCATGGTTCTAAGTCAGAGGCTCTCCCCCGGAAGCCTTGTTCCTCTTGTACATAGTCTACTGTGGCTTTGCAGCATTTACACTGGTTCCTGGGGTTCGTTTCTTCCTGGGGTGCTTAAGAAAGTAGCACTAGAAGATAATAAATTCTAAGTTCCAAGCTAAGAAAAAGGAAGAATTTATTTGGTAAGTGACTGGATTGTTGGCTCAATGCATAATCCTACAATGCTGTTTTCCCTATCTAAAAATGAGGGAAGCTTGTGTGAGTAATGCCAGAATTACTATTCTTGCAGCTGAAGCACATAGTATTTGGGTTAATGTCTCTTGCCACTTACAAGGTATTCCTAATGCTTACAATTGCCCTGATGCTTTCTGTGACATCTGTACTACTTTGAGCACATCATATAATGGTTGATCTTAGAGGTCTTTTCCAACCTAGATGAATTTATGATATGGCCGTGATGTGTATGTGTGAGAATTGGGATTTCTGAGGTGACAGTGCAACATCTGCCGCAAATACATGAAATGTTCTCGGGTTTCTACTCTTTTTGCTGCCTACCACCATTCACTGACTCTACTTTGCACTCTAGTGTCAAGAGTACTTGACACTACTCTACTGCTGCACTGGTTCTTCTTTCCTTTAAGGAAAAAAAGATTAAAGTTTTTTTTTTTTTTTAAAAATAAAATTCATATTAAAATAGAGCTCTACAGAAATTTACATCTGCTTGAGTACATGGCATGGAAACATGTTCATCTCAGAGGAGAAAACACATCAGTCATTCTTAGAGTAAACACAAATCATTATGAAAATAAGGCAATTGCAATTTTGTGTTTGTGAATGCATATTTGGAAATTGCTTCCAAAAAAGCTATAGCTCAGTTCAGTAAGCAGTACAGTAACTGATATGTTTTGATTAATCAGAAGCCAGTATGATTTTGTTCCTAGTGGGAAGAAGGCTTATAATCTGAAAGCCTTAGCTTCCTATACTTAAAGTATAAGCAGTGATGGTGAAATCCCTTCTGATTGCCCTGACTTAGTGTTATTTTGGCATCAAATAAAAGTAGCAAAGTAACTTTCAGGAAAGAACTTTTTTCTTTTCTTTCAAATAGAGAATTATCAAATTGATAGTGTCTCTAACATGGTGCCAACAGAATTTGCCTTGTGTTCTTACGTGTGTGGGGGGTTTTTTAATTTTTTTTTTTTTTAAATTGCATGTGTGCTTCAGCTGTGTGAAATATTTTGCAAAAAAATGAGATCAGTGGCCTATGAATTCTACCTTGAAGACTTTCTGTTTCAGGAGCTATTCAAGTGACTTATTTTCTGGCAAGAATTTTCTTTTAAAAAAATAATTTTGAATTGCTTGAAATATCTAAGGAAGTAAGGATAATTAAATTTTCTTTGACCTTTAAATGTTAACTTTCAGGTATTTCTTTAACCTTTTAAAATTAAATTTAAGTCAAATTTAGATACAAAAAAATGTCTTTGAAACAAAACATTGCCTTTGTTGTATAACACTGGAGTGGGCATTAAATTCAAGGAGGGGAAAAAAAACCCAAACTTTTTGCATCTCAGTTCTGTGGAATTCAGTTTGAATTTACAGTTATTTTCAACTTATCCCAACTGTATTTTTCAGCATGATGAGAAATCTCTTTGGAGTAAGGTAGAAGGAGCATCAGCTAGACGATTTTACATAACAGTGAAACTGGTGTATCTAGATGAGATTTCTAAAAGACAAAGGGGAGGGAGGGAGCACTGTGAGCGGAGAAGTGAGAAGCTCCATGGAAGCAGTCACAGAAAATGAGATTTCAGGAGTGCGTCAAAAGAACGAGTGAAGGAGATGGAAAGTAGAATCCGGATTCTGAGTTTAGTCCAAAAACAAATCTTGAAGAACTTTATTGAGGCCTAAAAGATTGGAGGATGAGACCTCCAGCAAGTTAAAGCATTGTGTTTTATGGGTTTGAGGTTGAAATTGTGGAAAGATTCATGATAGCTCTGGGCTGAGAGGGAAGAGGGGCTTTTAAGATGAGAAATACTGCGCACATTTGTAATGGGAAAGGACAGGCAGAAAATGGTGGAAGATCAGAAGAAAGCCCAAAGAAGAGGGAGCAGCTGTAGGACAGAGAGCAGAAGGGGGGGCTGAAGGAGTTAAACAAGAAAGAAATGTGCATCTATTTAATACCTGAGAAAAATCTTCATATTATTTCATCAATAGTCCACTCCTTTCTTCTTTCCTCAAAAATAAAAGAAAGCAGAGGGGAAAAGTCTTAGATTAATTCTTCTGGCTGATGACCTCATGGCAGCATTGGCAGCGTATCTGGAGGAGCTGTTAGACAGCCCCCTAGTATTTTTTTCTGTGCTGCTTGGAGATCTCTTGGTAAGCGGAAGATTGATGTGGCCCAAAATTACCTACTCTTCACTGGGCTCTGCCTTATGATAGCTTGAATATTGGGACTTAAAGTGAACACCGAATTTGTTTAGTGGTCTGCCTAATGCACCCAAAGCACTTTTGGGGTACCTAGAAAAGAAGCTGGGCCTCTTATGGGTTGCCCTGGCAAAGGAGATGTCCTCCCTTTTTGGCAGAGTAGCATCACACATTCTGTGCACACATTTTGGTATGTGACATCTAGCCTTCTCACTGACATTTCTACTCTGCCAGGCTTTTCTCATCTGTCTTCTCACCCTGCGTGTGCAGTCATAATGTATAATGTTTTATTAATTTCCCTATTTCTTTCTACGTGTTTCATTCCAGCCTCTTCCCTGGCTGTTTTAGTCTCCCCACTCTTCATTTTTCTGAAGGATAGTGAGTGTCATTTGAGCTCTTTCTGGCACTGTCACAGCTGAATCCATCTGTGCTCATTCAAGTATGTTCTTATTCATGTACTACTTTCCTATCAACAGGTGTGGCTCTTGGAAATATGATAAGTCCATACCCATCAAGTCGTATTCATCCAGCAGCTGAAAGATATTTAGGAGCCATTCATCAAAAGTATGAACTCCTTTTGAAAGACAGTCCTGAGGGGCATGACATTTAACTGTACCTGCCAATCTTGACATATTCTATGGTCACTGTGGCTGCTGGGACATCTGAAGGAGAGTGTCCGTGGCATACTTAGGGAAAAAAAAAGGATGTACTGTCAGCCCAGTGCTTGATAATTGATTGCTTTTTTCAAGACCAGTGCTTGAAATTGTTTAAATTTTTAAAGGAATTCAGTTATTTGTTGGGGTGAACCTTTTCTGATTTCTCCTTGTGGTCCTTATTTCAGCTTTGGTTACAGGAGTGGATTGCTTCTGGTGGGAAAAACTAGCACAGGAAAAAATCTCATTCTAGTTCAATACTTTGTGAACTGTCTTTCCACAGGAGGATAGGTATAGCTTATTCGATGTCTCTGCTGGGCTCTGCATACCAGGGTAATACCCAGAAACAACAGATTCATGTCAGGGTAACTACAGCTTGCTTTGGTGCTTGAGTCTGACTATGTGATAATTTTTATACAAAATTCATAGGCTTGTTTCAAGAAAAGTACTCCCCACAGTGAGAAGCACTCTCAGCTTCTCACACAACTACTGCAACCCAAGTCACTGGAGAGTTTCTTTCTCTTTAGATCTCTATGTAATCAGCTACCAAAGATTTATTTCATAAAAGGGTCAAATCATTGATTGCCTAAAAGTTACAATTCATAAAATTATCAAAAAGTTCTGATATCAACACATTGTATGAGGACTTAGTGCTACTTTACAAGGAAACAAAGCACTTATATAAATTTTATTTTATCTACACAGTTTTTTTTTTTATATCTGGGACCAAATGTTGTAACAATAGTTTTATCTTTATACCTATTGTGAGTTTTCAGTCAGACAGTGATCTGTTGTCTAATTTGTTCTGTTCTGGCAATCTAACTGTTGTCCACTGTTCTGATTCATTATTTTTGGCAAGGCCAGGTAGCATACAACAGAGTTGTGAAGAACAAGTTGAAATTTGTTTGAAATAGCTTAAAAAAAAAAAACATATGTTTATTTTCATTATAACTTATTTTTTGTTTATCTGTGTAGTTCACTTGTTTTCAGACTTTGATATTTTATTTTTTAAAATCATGTTCAGTTATTATTTCAAAAAAATTGCTTTATTTTTCTTTATGCCCAGTACAAAACTGTTTACAGAAATAACTACTTGTCAGTAATCTTTTCAAAGACTCACAGTGTAACCAAATGAAATCCTCGATCCCTTAGTCTAGAAAACACTGACAAGATAAATTATAGCTTCGTTAAATTAATGATTCAAGAATTTAAAAGGAGAATTCAGAGGAAATACTTAAAAGAAGGGCAGAAGTCTAAATGAACTCCATATTAAACTTACATTAAGTGCAAGAACAATGACTCTTAAATGACATCTTTATAAATGCACGTGCTTTCTGTGGGGAGACAGTAATTATTATGCCCAGGAGCATTCTCGCTAACATCTCTCACACAGTTACTGTCAGCATTGATTAGTCCATTAGGATGAAAACTTCTGAAATGATCTGAGGTTAAAGAGAAGTGAGAACCCCAAGTCTTTTTATTTTAGAATCTGTTTTTTCATGTTGTATTTCACGTAGTTCGAAGACATTGGTAACTTTCAGCTCTTTCATACAGAAGGAATTAAATTTGCAAACACATTGGTAAACACACCTTAGAAATGCAAGAGAACTGCAGATCCCTTCATTTTTTAATGATGTCATTTACTATCAAGTTATAAGAGTTTCATAAGGAACTTATTAGAGATTATCTGATTTGGCATATGGTGATGACTTCAGGGATCCCATGTGGTATCTGCATACCAAAATGGGAAGAGGAAACACTATCCATTTCTTTTAATTTAAAGTGTTAAGTGAGTTTATCTGATTATCTTTTGCAATTATTGTCATTTCTATCATGTACTGTATAAGCAAACATGAGACAACTGCTGAGAAATACTTAGGTTATAGTACATTAGTGTATATATGTAAATATATAAGTACATTTATATTCCTTATGTAGTCTTTTATTTGCTGTAGGCTGGAATCTGTCCGAATCAGTACTCCTGCCAAGCCTTGAGAAAAGACCTTTTTGAATTCCTGAGTCTGATTTAAGATTGTTGATTTAATATTTTTAGAAGAGAAAACAAACCTAAATCAGCAGAGAAGTAATTGGCCGAAAATGTGAATTGCACAAGATACATGTTCTTGGCGCCTGACGGAAAACACACTTTGGAGGAACTCTCCACCCCACTCCTGTGTTAATCTTGACCACCCCGCCCCCTAAAACAAATTTTGGCCACAGATACTTTGTTCCCTAGTTAGCCACATGTAAAGAAAACTTCGGCTTTGATACTGATGCTCTTATAGGTGGACTCTGTTCTGCTTTAGATAGGCAACATGTTGTCTTGAACCTTTCCTGAGACCTATCAAAAAGACTTCAAGCTAAAGAAGGCAGTGTGGATGCAAAGTATACATGAAGATCCGAAGCAGGACTTAAAAGTAATGACAGCCACGACAAGAGTTTACAGTATGAAATAGATGTGTGATACAAACACATATGGTATGTATAATTCCTATAATTTAAATGTACACATATAAGCAAGCCCATGCAGTTTTAAAGAAGATGGGTAGAGGGGTATGAATTAAATATTCAGATTCCCCAGGTGCCTCACTGTTATCAGCTTGCAGGGAGGTGTTTTGAAGCTACATTCTTTTTTTATGGATTATAGGATCACCCAAAAGCAAATGGGACTGTTTTTAAAATAGAACTGAAGAAAAATACAAAAACTCCTATACAGTGTCATTGCAGAATAGGGCCCAGATTTTGTGACATGGACATCTCTTCGGGGTCTCTATTTTCATCGGTGTTAAGAGGCCAGTCAGTAATGCTGTGTACAATCTTCATTGAGCTAAGGATCTGCATTTGAGATCTCCATAGATGAAATATTTGAGTGCCTTCAGCTGATAAGTATAAAATATCTAAAAGCTTTTTTCTTGTAGGGTCTTTTTTCAGATTCAGATTTTAGAAACTAGAAAAGTGTGAAAGCATGAAGAAGAGGAAAACTGAAATCAACAAGAAGTGTTTCTTCCAAAGCAACTCATATAGTTTGGAAAACCACTGTCAAAAGTCATAGTGTGTATAGCTCCTGTAACTTCGTTAAGCAGAGAGCTCTCTAACAGTAAGGCTGTTTGTTACCAAAGTTGTGGAGGAGAGTCAGAGAAGAAATTTATTCAGAGTACAGGAAGTATATATGTAGTTTACAAATAATTCATCCCAGAAAAATAACAAGTTGTCTCAGATACTCTTTTTGCCTCTTATATGAGACTGCATTAATTATTGTTGATGAACAAAAACAAGATCCACATTTGATAGTAATAAAATGTTTGTTTGTAACATGATTATTACATTTACACATATTACAGTAGTACCTGAAACCACAAGTATGTCAGCATATTGCGGGAACAGCTAATGAAGCTTGGATGCCTAGCTCCAGGAACAGCCCCAGGCTGGAGGGACTGTGTTTTAGCCCTTCAGCCCTGTGTGCATTCACACCTCACAGCTGCACTTCTCATTCCTGGCTGACTTCAGCATCTTCCTTCTTGGCAAACTTCTGTAAATCCCTTTCTTTAATGCTTGATCTGTTCACATGCACTCAGTCGATAGTACCGGTCATGCTGACCTTGGAGCTGTACCCTCAGAGGTGTAGGTTTTGGGCACTGCACTGCATAGACAAGTGATGTCCAGATTGCCTGACTCTGCAAAAGGGCTGAGGGAGTGCTTCTGAGGACTGCAAATCCTAGAACCCTCTGACTTCAAAAGTATGGAGAGAGATCAGTCTGTTTTGCTATATAATTTTGGGTGCATGTGAAGAACTTTTTCCTCTTGTGCCAGGGAAATCTGACCCTTGCTGAACTGAAGGTGAACCTGTACAATGCTAAATGTTAGATTTGTAGGGAA
>NW_008618316.1:40570-48079 GCF_000691845.1 Merops nubicus
GCACTCAGCAGTCACAGAGGCAGGTAATGGAATAGCTGGTTTGGAATATAAGAGACTGGACTTTTTGGATTTGCTGCTGAGCGAAGAGAGGGTTGAAGAAAGTGTCTGTCATCCTAGTTCACAGGCAATGCTTTATTTGAAAGCAAGCCATTTGTGGAACTTGTAAAGCCCGTCATTTAAAAATGAGGGTCTTGTTGCAGCTGCTACCCTAAGCATTATACACTTAATGGCCAAATTAAACTGAACTGTAGCAGTGATGAAGATCAGGTAAATTTGCTGCTATCCACTCAATCTTCCTCCTTTGTCCTCAAAAGCACTGTCCTAAGGTGTGGGTTACACCATTTCTAAAAGTGGAAAAGAAATGAGAGCCATGGAGGATTTAACTTTGCCCAAGTACCAGTAAGCATAAAATAAAATTTGCATCTCTGAATTTTAAGCTGTGTACTTTAAAGCACTAAACTGTTCACACACTGTGCAGCTTAGTCATGAGCTTTTTTGATCCAGTAAAACTTGTTTGTATGTTTCTGTATTAACAGTTTGTCAAATTGTCCCATTAATTTTTTTTCTTAGAGCAGTGATGATTTTGGCAGCATGCATTTCAAAGGCAGTTTTCTTGATATTCTGTATTTCCTTTTGGAAAAAAAAAATGGTTTTTTCTACCTTCTTACAGTCCTATTTCTTGAACCACAGTTTTTATCCTTGCAGGAGTTTTAGTCTTTAATTAGAATCAACAGCTTTGCTTTCACATATCCTTTTGTATTTTATTCGCATATTTGGAAATGTTTACTCACAAATGATTGGGAGATGCTGAGCAGAAAGGAAATCATGTTATTCAACATCCAGGCTTTCCACTTTTGCAGAAAACGGTCTGGAGCTGGCTGATGCTGAGTCAACAATGCCATTCTCTTACAAAAAGACAGGTACTTGAGGTAATCCTTTCGTCTTACCTTTTGAGCTTTGTTAAAGCCTCAAATGGATTGCTGTTTCAGACTTGGACTAACTGAAGAGAGTGCAAAGGAAAGCTATGAGAATGATCAGCAATCCAGAAGACTTAACTGAAAAATGGTTTTTGTTTTATTTAGACAGGAAGGGAATTATACAGTCTTCAGACAGGTTGAAAAAAAAAATAAAGGGTAGGGAATAATCATCATTCTCAAAGGGAGGGAACAAAGTAGAGGAATTGAGTTGCATCGAGACACCTGAGGTGCATTAGAATAACCTTCCTAGTGGCAATTCTAGCCATGCATTGGGATACATTGCCTAGGAGGTTGCAGAATCTTTGTAGGTCTTTGTTGATATTTAGAAAAATCCCGTAGGCAGAGATGAGAGTCAAGCAAGAATTAATTGATCTGACTGTGAAAAGTAGGAATGGACCAGATGATGTCTGGAAGGCCTGCTCCAGATGTATTTTCTGTAGTTTTGTACTTAGGTCACCACTTGCACCCAGTAATTTGTTTTGCTTGACAACCAAGTTGAGGTGATGGAATTGTTGTTGTTTTGGTTTTTTTTTTTTTAAGCCTCTAGTAAATTCCAGTTTTCACTTTATTTCAGCCTTGTAAAAGATTTTTTTTTTTTCCTGATTCCTATTCTTGATTCCTCAGTATCTCTTCCACTTCATTAAAAAGCAATCTGGTGTTGATAGCTTCTTCCACATATGGGTCATCAGGTACAACTGAGTAATCTATTATGTGCATTTTTCAAACAAACTGGGGCTATTATTGTGTTTATAAAAAGATGCCCCAGACTTAAAATATTCTAACATTTTTATGTCCTTGGTCTTTTGAAGTTCGGTGGTCTCCTAAGTGTGGGCATGAGGCCTGACTACAACAGTACAGAAATACATCTTTCTTTATAGCTTATACTACCTATTTGCCTCTCAATTTATCAAGAAAATTTTCCATTTTTTTAAGTTATTGACATGTCAGCAACAGTTTAAGCTGGTAGAGTTCTGGATTTCTAACTGCCCAGATCTCAAAATACTTTACATAAACATTGACCAAACTGTTCTTCATAACATTCCTGCCCCTCAAGTAGATCATCAGCTGTAGCTGGAAATATGATATGTTCCACTCATGGAAGGCAGCCTGAATTTCTGGATACCACAACAGTTATCTTGTGTGTCAAGTGAAGTTGCTACGTACTTAGAAACTTTGGACTTCTCTCTTTTCATCCTTTACAAACCTGAGAGTTTCTTTTATAACTTAAAGGTGTATGTGACTGAAATGCAGACCTCTTGAGCTATCCTCTCCACACATATACTTGTAAGCATATTGCTGTAGAAAACATAAATTCATCTTCTATCCCTACTATGAGTGCCAAAACAAATATCAGTTGATACTCAGCTTAGTGCTGCTAAGAAAATGTTCCGGTTATTGTTATGTCAAAGAGGCAAAGCCTGCCAAATCTGTAAGAACAGAAATGTGGTTCAGTGAAGTATTTAAAACATGAAGGGTAAGATTTATTGTTAAACTCCTGGGGATATGAAGAGATTGAGAGGGGAGAAAAAGGCTCAGATTTGGAAATAGAATGTGACCCCTCGTCCAGTGGGGCAAGTGGAACGGTTGAAGAAGGGAAATAAGTTAAAAGTGTTAGCTATCTGAATAGAGGGAAAAAAATGAAAGATGATGGAGGGTTCTGATGGGTTTTGTTAGTGTTTTCATGAAAGAATTTAGGGAGTTGCTGTTCAGAGTCGTTCAAAAAGTTGTTGAGAGAATTTAAGGAGTGAGTTCACAGCTGCAAAAGAGTGTTGCAGCCGAGGATGTGAAATATCATTATACTGGAGAAGCACAGTTTGAAGGTAAAAAGTTTGAATGTAAGAAGGATCATAGAATCATCATAAAATATCTCAAGATGGAAGGGATCTGTGAGGCTCATTGAGTCCAAATCCCTGGTCCTCACAGGACTACCTGAAACTAAACAATATGATTAAGAGCTTCGTTGAGATGTTCTTTGAACTCTGACAGATTTGATGCCTTGAACAGTTACTTGGGGAGCCTCTTCCAGGGACCAACCATCCTCTCAGTGAAGAGGCTTTCTCTAGGATCCAACCTGAACTTCCCCTGGTGCAGCTTCATTCCATTTTGTCGCGTACCGTCACTGGTCACCAGAGAGGGGAGATCAGCACCTTGCCCTCCACAGACCCCCTTGAAGAAGTTGTAAAATGCCATGAGGGCACCCCTCAGCCTTTTCTTCTTCAGGCTGAACAAGCCAAGAGACTTCAGTGGCTCCTCATAAGTCTTGCCCTTGACCTTACACCACCTTGATCATTGTCCTCTGGACACACTCAAATAGTTTAATGTCCTTCTTACATTGAGGCACTCAGAACTGCACACGGTACTTGAGGTGAGGCCACATCAATGCAGTGTCGAGTGGGACAGTCACCTCCCTTGACTGGATAGCTATGCTGTGCTTGATGCATCCCAGGCTGTGGTTGGTCCTTTTGGCTGCCAGGGCACATTGCTGATGCATAATTTGCCATCAAGTGACTGGTTTGATAGGAGAAATATTAAAAATGCGTGTGAAGACCCCATTTTTCCTTCTGTTCAAGACAAATATTTTCAAAACACATTGAGGAGGAAGTAGTTTGGGACTGTCAGCAAGTGCCACACATTACAATTGATGCAAACTGGACATGAATAAAACACATCAGACACAAACTCAGGGAAATTGTTTTGTCTTCCTTTGAGCTTAGTTGTAAAGAGGTGGTTTAACTGGAAATAGAAGTAAAATACAGGAGAAACAAAGAGAAAACTAGGATTCCTTAGGCCAAATCTTACAAGCACAAACACTCTGGAAATAGTTATCACAGATGCCAGAGATCCTCTTACACACCTATTGGTAGCCCAGCATAATGGAGGAGCAGAACGTCTGAACAATTGGTTAGGACTTGTTCAGAACAACAACAGGTCTCTCCTGGTGAGACCTCACCTGGAGTATTGTGTCCAGTTCTGGTCTCCCCATTTCAAGAGGGACAGAGATCTACTCAAGAGAGTCCAGTGGAGGGCTATGAGGATGACTGGGGGACTGGAACACCTGCCGTGTGAGGAGAGGCTGAGAGACCTGGGGCTTTTTAGTCTGGAGGAGAGAAGACTTAGGGGGATCTAATTGATGTGGATAAATATATGAGGGCTGGGTGTCAAGAAGGAAAGGGCAATCTCTTCTCGCTTATGCCCTGCGATAGGACACGGGGCAGTGGTCACAAGCTGAAGCCCAGGAAGTTCCACCTCAACATGAGGAAGAACTTCTTTACTGTAAGGGTTCCAGAGCACTGGAACAGGCTCCCCAGGGAGGTTGTGGAGTCTCCTTTCTTAGAGACTTTTAAGATCCATCTGGATGCGTTCCTGTGTGAGCTGCCCTAGACTAGATGGTCCTGCTCTGGCAGGGGGCTTGGACTTGATGATCTCTGGAGATCCCTTCCAACCCCGAACATTCTCTGATTCTGTGACTTCATAATTCAGGTCATGTGTCTGCTTGGAAATAATCCATCCTTCCTCAAAGACCTGTTCAGTCATAGGGTGTCCATAGTTTACCATCTTTCTTCTAAAGCATGGACCAGACCCCTGAGATCATCTAGTCCAACTCTCCCACTCAGAGTGAGATTTCATTGGTCCAGTTGCCCCAGGCCATGTCCTACTGTGTTTTGGTTATCTCCAGACTCTACAAACTCTCTAAGCAACCTGTTCCACTGCTTAATCGCCTCTTCAGTCAAAAAAATAATCAATGAAGTTATTAAACAGCATTTACTCTTGGACTACCTCAGTAATGACTTGCCATCAACTAGAATTTGTGCCACTGATTGAAACCGTTTGAACTGGCCATTTCAGCCAGTTTTCAGTACACTTCACTGTCCAGATATCTAGTTTGTATTTAATCAATTTGTCAAGATTTTCCATGGAACAGTGTCAAAAGCCTTTCTAATTTTTTTTTTTTCTTTTTTTGGCGCTGTGCCTTTGCTTAGATGCTCTTTTGAGGACCGAAAGATCTTTTGCACATTTGGGTCCATCTCATCTTCTCAAGTTTAATATTTTTTTGTTAGGTTGGTGTGGGACATACTAAGAAGATGTAATGGTCAGAGATCATTACATCCCGGTCAAGAGAGTGATGAATCTGAGTCTGTTTCTTAGTTTCTGATGTAAACTAATCCTGGGTGTGCCCCATCTTAACTCACTGTTGCAGTCTTTTTATTTGCTATGTGGTTTAGAATAATCAAATGTGTTTCTAAGAAAATATGGTACTCTGAGAAAGCCTCACCTGTATAGTTGGTTGACATGAATCTATGTTCTTTTGTTGAAGCTGCAGTTTTTCCAAGAATAATTTAAAAGGTGCCTGCTTGCCATTTAAACATCTAGCTCACTACCTTATGTGCAGTAGTGCTGCTTCTTCACACATCAGGAAGTGTCAGAGCCAAGTGCAAATATAACTGTCTTCATGCTTGTGTGGCTTGTTCTAAACCGCAATATTCCAAATAAACAGTATCACTGCATGCAGTCTTTCTGCTATCACCACTTGAAGAGTGAAACAAAATGTTCTGAGTACAATTATGTAATCAGAAGTTAGGACATTTCCCTTCTGTTGCCCATAAAGTGGCTAAGAGATGTTTTCTGATGTTGAGCAGGATTTCAAAATATTATGGAATATTTTCCGTGTCCTATTGTAGTAGGATTGTGAGTTTTGTCACATGGAGGTCATTTCCACTTCCTAATACCCTACCAAGTGTTTTGAAACAGGAATTTGTTAGTAGTCTGGGAGCTCACTTCAGTCAACAGCTGCTTGAAACTTTACAAATCTGTTTAAGTTTAAGCTGTCCTTTTATTTTTGGAAAACAGAGCTGTGCCTCACTGGCCAATTATTCTGTCTGAAATGAAGAGTTCTTTGGAAACCAGTGATTAATGTCAGAGTCCTTACAGAATTTTATATAAGTGGGAAACACAGATTCTCAGCTTGATGAAATGCTAGCAGACTCTTTTCTGAAAAGTGGAATATTAGAATTTGGCTGTGCATACTGTGGGGTAGATTAAGTAAAGGCTTACCAGCCGTGGACCTCTCTAGTCCTTGTATTTCATTGTCAGCCAGGAGAGAACCCTGTATACAGATTTCACTTTAGCAAATCACACATAGGATTATTTATTTTAACCTTGATTGCTATTATCTATTATTCTTGGTTTTGCATGGAAAGTGCCTTCTATTATTTTCAAATGTCTGCTTAATTTTTCTCTGTTCAGTTCAGTGATTTTCATCTTTGGTAGTTGGGGGGTGGGGGGAGTTGGTTTTTGTTTGTGGTTTGTTTGGGTTTTGTTTTTTTTTTTAATATAAATACAGAGGTGACACCTAGCCTTTCAAGCATTGTGCTAAAGAAGGGTTCTTGAGAAATATACCTAAAATTTCACTCACAATCACATTTTGCTTTCAACTGTGTGTTGTTTAAGCATCTGTTCTTATGCTAAAAGTGATACGTAAAAGGAAGAAAAGTCTATGGGTACAAATCAGGATTCATGCTGTGTTCTGTCTTAAGTCAGTGCTAGTACTCCATCAAGAACAACTCTTTTAAAAAGTACTACTTTTCTCTTTTTAAGGTTGGGGCAGTGTGGCCTTATGCATTCAGTCAGGATGTATACTGCATTTTTTAGATGTTATTTGTGAGGTTTTGCAGACTGCTTTCTTTTCCTGGTTATTTAAAGAGTGCGTAACTGTGAAACACAGTCTTCTTCACATGGTGCCACCCACTAGAAACCAAACTATTATGAATTATTCAATTAATGGACGCACTGCGGCTGACTTTATGAATTACTTTTAAAAGCTGACTTGCATCCTTGGGAAGAAGTAACCTTCCATGTTGAATTAATGTTATTTTTGTTTAAATATACAAGTACTACTAGTTCAAAACTGGTTTTAGGTGCTGCTGTGCCAAATATTAACACTCCCAAAACACAGGAGTGTTAATGTGCTGAGGAATTCTGAACATAACAAGTGATATACTTTTTTTTAATGGCATGCCGTATTCCTGGGACTTAGACACTGATTGTCCTTCTAAAGAAAAAGGAAATGTTAGTTTCTTAAAATGACCAGTGTATAAGTTTCTATGCTGTAATTTGTTGTCTGGAGTAGTAGTGTTGTGGTAGCACTCATCCACACCCTCTTCTTGGTGATTCAGAGTTTACTTCCAGTCCAGCTGATTTCCAGCATGGATTTGCATTGAAAATGGATCTTGGCCAGTCACCCTGACTTCTCTTTGCCATTTAAATCCGTGTTCATGCATTTTAATGTCAAGGTTAGTGTGGGATCCTGCCGCTTGGCAATCCCCCAGCAACACAAGGGGTTTCGGGCAGCTGCGGCTGTTTGAGTGAGAAGCCCAGGTGCTCTGCTTAGGGCCACTGTGTGGGCTGCCCAGCTGGTGGCCTTTCCCGAGGTGACCTTCCACAAAGGACAACAGTACCAGGACACCCATTCGGATTTTATGTTGCCTTCCTGCCACCAGTGACATTTGCTGTTCCAGAACTCATCTCTTATCTC
>NW_008618316.1:48110-95351 GCF_000691845.1 Merops nubicus
GTAGGTGCTGCGATGGCTGGAGAAGGTTGTGATTTGCAGTTGAGCTGAGGGAGGTGTGAAGCATCATCCATCCTCTGCTGACATTTGAGGTAGTGTGATAACTTGTACCTTACCTGTAAGTGACTTTATTATGATGTTGGCTAAGCACACTGGTAAGTAGCATCCTGTAGTACACTTTAAGATAATCGTCACAGATCCAATGATCTGTTCCTAGAGAAAGTAATAGTAATACAAAGTAGTCAGAATTCTCATTGGGATCCAGTCATATTTTATTACCCCAAACAATAGAGGTATTTGAATTGACTGTCAAATTCAATCCCAATGTAAATTGATGGTTTGGGGCCCATTTCTGCCAATCTCTAGTAGCCAGCATGTGAGACAGAGGGCTTGGTAACTGGTAGACGTGCTTAAAAGCCATTTTTCCTTGTCAGAGAAAAATCATTGTGCTGTATTTTAATGAGCAATTTCTCATTTACTGTGTTACTGTAACTATTAATTGCCTGACTTTTAAAATGTGCAATATTGAAACAAAGGGAGGAAAAATGTCTGTTTTTCCAGAGAAAGAGAACATGAAAATGCATATCAGAACATTGTAGATAACAAGTCCTGGTTTAAATGACACTCAAATGACATATAATTTGAATGTATGTCTTTGATCTAATTAATATCTGGAGTGCTTACTGAAAGCTTCA
The DNA here is from genome assembly GCF_000691845.1 of Merops nubicus. Classification (NCBI taxonomy): domain Eukaryota; kingdom Metazoa; phylum Chordata; class Aves; order Coraciiformes; family Meropidae; genus Merops; species Merops nubicus. Next base: position 48,803 of record NW_008618316.1, read on the forward strand.
TCAGATTGCAGTGGGGTAAATTTGTATCAAACATCACAGAAATACACTGTGTTATAAGGGATTCAGACCTGTGATTGGTCATGCTGTGGAATTGGGAAGCTGTTGTCTGGTGTGAGGTGGCTGCATTGAGACTTTACAGCTGCTATCTGTGTATTATAGAAGTTTTATGAGACTTAATTAGCTATACCTGTGTTGATGTGCACAGGTGTAACATCATGAAGAGAAGAAAAATTCTAGCGACTTTGTTTTGTTTGTTGTAACAATAGGTAAAATTTTCCTGGAACCAGATGGTGGAACTGTACAGCAAGCCACTTCTATACTCTGTTTTCCTGGCTTTCCATGCCTAGCGTAGTATTTCCACTTAGCTGTGTCTTACCCTACCCACCCTCTGTATTTTACACCATCCACCCTCTGTGACCTCTCCAGGGGAAGCAGCTTTTTCACCACACTTTGCAAGCAGCTCTCCTCTTCCCATCTTTTTTCCTCATGAAGAGAGTTGCCTTACTGCTTCCATCACTAGTAGACACCAAGAAATTGGGAAAAGGAAAGGAGGAGAGCAAGAAGCTGGAAAAGCACAGCTGCCCATATCTGCCTGCGCCGATGGCAGCAGGAGAAATCCAGGCTTTCCTTCGGGCTGTGGCTAGCAGAAGGAGTTGGGGGGTTCAAGCACCCTTCAGAGCTTTAAAAGCCATTTCTCATCTTCTCCAGGCAAAAGTGACACAGATGGATTGCATTGTTTCACAGGCTAGATCTGGTTTATGAACTACATACCATAATTAAAAACTTACTTAATCCAGTTTTCATTAAAGGAGTGTTAGTCTTCTTTGTCAGATGTTTCTCTATAAAGCTGTACCACCATCTTTTTGTTTGTGATACAGCTTCTAGTAACATATGTTTGTTACCATATCAGATGACTTTCAGTCACACCAGTAAATTACATGTACTACTCCCAGCAGGACAAATTCTTCTTGGGGGAAAAAAAAAAAAAGCTTAAAGAAATCACACACTTTACAGTACAAGTTTCCTACTGTTTCTGTAGTATAATACTTGAACTTTCAGGTTCAAAACTGTTTTCTAGGTCCTTTATGAAACATGTATGTAACATCATAGTATCTATAGCAAGATCTAGAACAAGTATCTATACCAAAGGAATATGAATTCTAATAAAGACTTAAAATCTTTAAAACCCCCTTTCCTCTAATATGGAACAAAAAGACACAAGGAAATTAAAACACAAGGAAATTAAAGCACAACTGCAAGCTATACATTTTGAGGGCTTTCCTGCTGTTTCAGGGTGCAGCTGTTGAGTACCTCCCTACCAGCTGAGCCATTCAGGGAAAACCTGGGTGACACAAAGTATGTACTTTTTCTTTGAGTTTTATATGTCTACCATGGAGCGTGTCTGAGGCTGGAAGAAAGCCTGCTTTCCTAGGGAGATAAAAAATCAATTTTGGGCCAGCCAAACCCAGACCTTTCTTAGCCAAGAAACTGATTTATAGACCACCAAATAATTCTGAAATTAACTGTTCTGTGCAGCCCATAGAACATCTACCATCTGAATTCACTTTCTAAGCTACAGGTCTACAGGTTGTGAGGAGCTTGGTGGGTTTTTTATTCATGATTTAAGCCCCCTGTATCAGTCTATATTCAAAGCTAACTGGTTGGTATGCGGTCAGAAATCTTTACATACTGTAATATTTTTAAATCTCTGAAAGCAGGAACAGAAAAATATCTTCATTGAGTAAACTATACTGGGTCATTATTCTTTTTAGTGTGAGTCCAGTCACCTTTTACCAAGTCTGATGGCTGAAGAGAAGCTTGTGTGCAATAAGCAAACTAAAAATCAAGACTAATTTATGCATCAGGGCAATTCAAAACTCAAAGCTCTGTCTGCTGTGATGTTCCTCACAATGTTGAGAAAATCATAATTATGCAGAAATGATCTTTCGAGGTCCCTTCCAACCCCTATGATTCTATGATTCTATGATTTATCAAATGCTGCCATGATTCTACTTTGTAGTAGAATCTAAGAGCAGTCAGTCTCATCATGCTTCTTGTGAACATGCTTGCTTATAGAGGATTCAAGTGTGACTTCTAAGTGTCACATATATATCATGGGAGTATCATCGTTAATGATTTCTTAATCAGTAATTTTAAGAAAAAAGGAAAAAGATTATGCGGGACAGTTTTTCTGAGAAGGGAAGCCTTTTATTTCTTCAAAAATAAAGTTCTCTCTGATATTAAAATTAATTCAGTGTAAAACCCACAAAAAGAACAGTCATACTCTTCCCTTCTATGCCATTTTTACGCATAGTTATGTAGGTGAGACTACAAAGATTGCAGTTTATTCCACATGGCCTTGTGTGGAGTGTGACAGTTACTGATGCACTGATTAAAGGGAGAGAGCAGGTTGGTAAGACTTCTGCTGACCAGCTCCTGTGCGAACAGCCGTGCTCTCTGTTTCAGTATAAAACTGGGTACTGAGGCAAGACTGCTGGTAGGGCTTCAGGGGAGTTGTGCATCGTGGTAGACCAGGAGGGCCCCTCCGCAGGGGTTTTCAGAACTCTCTGTGGCTGCAGTGCAAAGTCCTCCCCTTTAGTCTGTCCAGGTTTATTGTACTGTTTGTCTAACAGCAAGTTCTGAGCTTCAGCTTGGTATGGGGTTTATTTTTGTGAACAGCCCTCACAAAATGGGTCTGATTGTGAGCAGTACTTGTGGCAGCGGTGGGTGCAGGGTCAGGCTCTCAGCTGTTCCTCAGGGTACATATCTCGTGCATTCTTTCTGTAAACATCTATTTCCTCATGGTCCTGTACAAAGTAACAATAACAGCAATGGAGAAATGCGAATACATTAGCCTTTTTTAATAAAAAAAGAAGTTGAATCCCCTCCCAAGCTTCACTTTCTTAATTGGACAGTTGTTAACGTGATGAAGTTCCTGCAGGGCAGGGAGTCCTACCGTCAGTGGAGGTGGGGGTGCTCCCCCTTGGCCAGCCAGCCAGCCTTGCACTGAGGAGCTCTGTTGTTTGTAGCACCCGTTGCAGAGTATCCCATTTTGGGTATATTTTATCTGTGATATATTTTTTGACATTGCAGAGGTTGCAGTGCAGAACTGATTGTTTTAGTCTGTGACATTTTAGGAGTGGTACGTGTGGAGGGAGAGGTTTACACCCAGCACACTGGGTTTACCCATGCTAAAGAGCATGGATGGCTCATTTCTGTTGTTTGTAAAATAGAGCTGTACAGTTACTCAGAAGGTTTTGCTAGTTGCTTGAGTGTTTGAGATGAGCTGGTCTTTCTTGCAATTAGAATTCTTGCTATCTTAATGCAAAGTCTTTGTTGTTTTTTTTTTGGTTTGGGTTTTTTTGTTGTTCTTTGTTATTTATCCACTACAGCTTTATTTTGTGATCCTAAGATGGCTAGTAGTAAGTTGACAAGACTCTGTAGTGTCCTGTGGTAGGAAAGACATCGGAGGGAGTTTCAGTCCTTGCCCTACTCTGCTGCTGGCCTGTAGTGTAAATGCAGGCAAGCTGCTTTTCTTTCCAGTATCTCTGTTTCCTTATCTGTAAAATAGATAATGCTGCCAAGACCCACTGCAGACAAATTCAGGGTTTGCTGGTGGAAAACATCATCTGACAGTATTGAAAGACCTCTTTAGAAACCGCTTTGGCAAATTACCTCTAAAATTAATATGACTGTTTCTGTTGCTTCATTTGCAAGCACTTCATAATTACTATATTTTATAATAATTTATATTCAGGGTTTTCTTAGAGCAGATGTTGGTTATTGGGACTAAGCTTTTTTGGTTTCCAATGTGAATTTCTGATTGCAAGCAGGCATCTCCCTTTACCTTAGGTATTCTGGAAGGTAGCCTTCCCTGTAGTGCTATGCTAGCTGCAAGTGCCCACTTGGAAGATAACTGGGCAATTTTAATCTTCACTAAACTAGTAACTGTTCAGTAGGTCACTAAGTCTAGAGGTTACCAGGTATGGCTGTTCAGTTTATTTCCCTTAAAAAATCAGGCTGGCTGTGATCACCCACTGCAACCCACTTGTCTCCAGTTCTTTAATAATAACTCTCTGACCTCCAAAGTGATTTCCAAGCCTGATCTCTATCCCATGTCACATATATTCCTACCTCTGTAATGGAGAGAAAAGGCCTTCCACAAAGCTTCCCATACTTCTTACCCATCAGACCTTTTGTCTTCTACCATGCACTCACCTGCCTCATGGGGTGGAACCTCCCTCTCTCATGGGGATACAAAGAATCAGCTGAATACTAATAAAGTTACACCTGCATATCTCAGCAAAACAGCAATATGTGTGTGTGCAAGTGCATGCACATAAAACAAACCCGATTTCTGTTCCTCCCTTGTGTAAGGTATTGCCTCAGGACCTGTGATAATTGAAATGGCTAAAATAATGCCATGATATTGTTCAAAATGTGATCTGGAAGAGGAGTTCCTTGAAGTCCTTAAAAATAAAGCAGTAGTCAGTGTATGCATTACCCTGACTTGGGATAAATTCAGTTAGGGAAATGAGCTCATCATTTCCCTGTATTTCAAAATACAAGACAAAATCTTGGAAAAATCTCCAATTAAAACTTAACAGCATCGCTTCCATGGCTCCTGGCTTAAAGGTGTCATTAAGAACTGTATCATTAAAGTGTGTATCAGAAGTGATTGGTTTAGTATTAAAGTTCTAGAGATCCTGTTTGGATGGTATCTAAAAATGCTGCTGTGGTTTTAAGCTATTTTGATAAGGTATGAACGTAGTCTATTTTTGTTTGTGAAATGCTTCATCAAAAAATACTTTAAACTTAGAAGTTTGGTATGTTAATTTCCAGATTTTTACCAGTGCAAGTGGAGGAACAAGTTAGCTGCTTTTTTAAAGATTTTTTGAAAGGTTTGCGTAAGATCACTTTTGTATTCAGAAGTTATTACTTACATCGTTAAAATTTGTTTTGGCAATGCTAATTTAAAAAGTACTGAATAATCTTCTCCCCTTGCTGATCTCATTCACCACTTCTTTCAACTTTGTGCTGGTTTACACAATTAAGGATCTAGCTCAAAATCTTTGTTCCTGGCTACCCAAAGTAGTTTATGCAGTAGCTGGATGAAGTACGCTACCTTTTGGTAGGTGTCCACAGTTTATATATTCAAATTGTATGGCCTTTAAAGCACCTAATCGGCAGAGAATAGGGCTAGAGAGCAATGACGATATCATCAGAGGACACGTGGAAAGCAGTTGCAACCATATTGTTTCTCCTTAACAGAAAACTTCTTAAACAGACAATTTTACTTGCAGTTATTCTGAAGAACAGTTATATTGAATAAATGTGCTCATATGCTAACTCAACATCAGTTTAAAAGAGATTTAAAGTTAGCTTCGATCTGTAAACTACAGATGCAAATTAAGTCAGTATGAATCATATCTTAAACTGATACAAACTTCAGGACATACAAAATTGCACCAGTTTAAAACACACTGTTTACTTTTACAGCTTTGGTCAGGATGATTAATCTCTGTATGTTGAACAAATTATAGTACATATGTGAGTATTCAGAGTCATGACTGGCCATCCAGAAATGCTGCTCAAGTCCTTCGTCATTTGCCAGCTTCACTTAATCCGCTATTTAAGTTAACGACTTCCTAAGTGCTATATGGCTTTGTAGCATAGTCTTTAATCAGATTAGGAGCACATGAATAATTTAGCATGTGATTAAACCATGTAATTAATTCATCCCATAGTAATGGACTGTAAAGTAGTTCCATTAGTCTAGGATAAATACCAGGGTCTTGAACTTAAATTTTATAGCTTCTTGAAGATGTTTTTCCCAGAAGAAATGTTTTTTATATATAAATAAAATTTAAAATTAAAACCCTACTCCCCCTGATTTCCTGAAATTGCTCTTTGTGATCTGAAAGGCATGTTTGTGTTCAAGTTCATTATAGCAAATTGAGGATTCTTTGTTCAGAAATGCTCAGCCGTAAGCAAACCCTGTTTAACCTGGGGCAAAATTTGGTTATAGCTGAGCATTTCTGAACAAAGCATCCTCAGTTTTTTCCAATCACCCTGAACTTTCGGACCTCAAGGAGCAATTTCAGGAAATCAGGGGGAGCAGGGTTTTTGAGTTCCAGAAAAGCTCTTGGAGATAAGATGCAAATTTATTTATAATGTGTGCTGAAACCTAACTGACTATATTTGCCTAAGTACTGGGTAGGATGCTTTTTAATTCACATGATACACAGATACTGGCACACAGAAGAAGGGTTGCAAAGAAAATGCCAACGGGAGCAGTGGAACTGGACTGCTGAGCAGTAGTGATCCAGCAGCACACTTAAGAGGGTTATTTAATATTAAGAATGTGATTAAGCCTTATTGTTTTCTCTCATGTTCCAGCCTAAACTCCCAGTAATGTCACATAGGTTCCTTTCCACTACGGTTCCTGTGCTGCATCACATCTTCATAATTTCTGCAAGATGCTAAGCCCTCTGCCTGTGCCAAGAGAACTACTTAGCTGTGTTCTCATGTGAAATATATAACCTTGCCTGCTTAAAATCAGATGTCTTTAACTACTGGGTTGGGGCCACACTGCTGAGTCCTGACAGGATTTAAATTTTAATACTAGCAAGACACTGAAGAGTTTTATGTTGGTTTTTTTTTTTCCACTGGCACAAAACTGTTTACAGCACTGGACGTATCATTTAATCTCTTTATATTGTGAAAAATTATCTCAATGAAATGTTTTTCTTTGAGTAAAACCACATATTTTAGCACAGATTACTAGGAAGTTGGTTCTGTATATAGACTCATGCATTTCTTTTTCTTTCTTATAATATTTGACTTTAAATTGATGCATTGTACTTCTTCAGACAAACTGGAGTATACATTTTGGTCACACAGAGAATTTTTTTCACTTTTTCTTGCAATTGATTGTACAAATAACAAAGAGCTGAATTTTGTTTTTTCAAACGACTGTTATCTAAGCTATTGGTAAGAATTTATTTAAAAAAAAAAAAAAAAGGGAAGAAAAATCCTATGGAAAATTACCACTGTAGTTGCAAAAAGTGTTTATACCCTGAAAAAATTACAGCTCTTATAAACAGGCCTGGATCCTCTTTCTTAATGTATGTGCAAACCTGTATATCAGCTCAGCAGTGCATGTCAGCGTGATCATAGATAAATGGTGCAATTTCTTTGAGCTGAGATGTATCTGTTTTGCTGCTTTGAAGTGTTCTGGGGGCTGAAAGGCAAACAAAAGCAATTAAGTCTTTTCCAATTTCAAAATTTTACATCTATTTAGTTGACAGAAACTTAGACTGTAACTTCAGTTCTCTTTCGTTAATTGGTTTCTGACAGAGATGATCTACTAGTCTTATAGCTAAGATCCTCTCTCTGTGTACCTAATCCATTATGTTAGTGCTGTCAAATCATATCAGATTTTACTGTAAATAGAGGATTGATAAGCCATGTGCCACAGCCATTCTTGGACTTCACAGACCAGTTACTGTAGTACAACTATAGCTTGATTAACCTGGAACAGCTTTCAGTACAAGCCCAGAGCAGTGTCCAAACTCCAGATTCACTGTACGGCTCCTTAACTACATCCAAGAACTGATAACCATTTGGCCTTTTACTAGTTTAAATGGAGTTTAAATAAGAGTAATTAGCTGACACTTCTAGCCATGGGCAAAAGAAATAATCTCTGGTAAAAATATTGAAGGTGTCTATTACAATGGAGATACAAATAAATTTGGTTTTAAAATTAAGCTTTCCTAGAGTCTCTGTTCCAAAAGTAAAAGTTTGTTTAGGAAAAAAATTTCCATTTTTCTAAATACCAAGTGAGCAACTAGATTCCATTTTAAATTTCAACACTTGAAACTATTGTAAATTATTTAGCTTACGTAGAGCTCTAGTAATAATATAAAATTGCCTTTGTTCCGTAGTTTTAATTTGCCATAATTATGTACCTTTTAATAATCGTTAAGTTTGTATCGAAGCATGCAGAATAAATGCACCTGTATGCCAGAGTCCTTCATTCTTCTCCAGCGGTGCTGTCTTTTGTTGTTAGCTCAGGTTTTTGTTTCTGAAATGTGCCCTTTATCAGATTAATTTTAAAAAAAAAAAAAAATTTGCAGTACGCAATTTCTTCTTCTACAGTATTATTCTTTGTTCTTTTCATATCCCAGGTAATTGCACACACTAGGTGAATGGTGTGTTACTCATATCAACTCTGACAATGTATTATTTCTGTTTCTTAACACAGCTGAGTATATAGCCCTGACAAGAGTTCTGTAAAAACTGGTGTTCATCCAAGTGCTGCTGATGACTCAATCAAGCTGTAATATCAGCAAGCAAGGGACAAAGTCTTTAGGTCGGTGGCAGTTTTAGATTGTGTTGATTGTTGACTGCAAGGGCTGTAACTCATTCCATGTGCAGAATGACTCTGTCTGCTCAGCGTTCAGGGGAAGGAGGGTAGGCAGGCAAAGTTACTTCAGCTGTGCACAATCAGCCAAACCAGTGTGAATGGTTTAACATAAGCACAGAAAGAAGATTTCCTCTCAGTGCCACTAACCGTGCCATGAAGTACCTTGTAAGAAATACCTGCACTGTGAAAAATACAGGCTTTTCACCCAGAAAAAATTCTGCAAGGTTATGCACATTTGTATTTGGTAGTTGCATAAATGAGATTGAGGGCAGATCTGGAGAGCCTGGAGCCACACTCGTTTCTCAGCACTTGTTCTGACTTGGTGGTACATGTGTTGCTGTGTATTCATCTGCATTTCACGCTCTTGTGTCCTTGCCTGTTTGTGATCTGATAGAATGGTGAAACAGCAATGTACAGAAAAACTCCTCAGATTAATCCTTTGTTAAGTAATTTTGTGGTTCAGTTTGCAGCCGAGAAGCTACTTTTGGTTATAAATTAGCTGTGCGTGTGCTGGCAGCAGTGCTAAACTGGAGGAGATTACAGGGGAAAAATCTCATATTTGAAGTTAGTTAATGGAGATCACAGAAACAGAAGTCCCTTCATGGACACAATTTAATGAAGCATAATGTCCTTCTTTCTTCAAGTCCTCTCAGGTTCAGGAGCTATCTAAACATGAAGATCTCACTGCAAATAACAGTTCTGTTTAGAAACAAAACTCCTTATAGTTCATTCTGAGCATTGACATTGTTACCTGACCAGAGGAGATGGAAACCACTCAATATGCTGTGACTAAACCATTTCTTTTCTCAGGGATTTTCTTGTCCTGGTTTTGTCTGTTTATGCTGACTGTGTTCACATCCCACTGGAGAGATGTCATGTTTAAATTCACTTGTGATTGACCTTCCTCCAACATCACTATAGAAAAGGGCCAAGATTTTTTTTATCCTTTTTATAACTGCTGGCTCCCTTTCTATACTGAAGCAATTAGCCTGACCTGACCTCTAGCCAAATGTTCCTGTGGTCAAGTTTCAGCTGGCTTGAGGACAGTCAGCTGCTGTAATTTTTTTTTTTTTTTTCTGTTTTTAGCTCTCTTCTTTCTTATAAACTGCTGGAGCTGGGTAAGAAATGGACTATTATTCCTTATAATAGTGTATATTACAGATAACGATTTTTTTTTCTGTTGACTAACCAGGCCTTTATTCGTGACTTTAGTCTTTTGTGCGCATACAGGGGTAGGTGTTGAGAGGTAGGTATTAGAAGATTGTAAAAGGTCAGTTTTCTCTAAAGCCAGCAGAGAAGCTGTCTCTTGCTAGGTTAGTGCTGCACTCACTGAACAATACAGTTCTTGCTGGTGGTGAGCTTGCAAGAGTGTCTTAGAGGAGCAGCAGAGGGTGGTTACAGGACAGATTTGTAAGAACTTTCTGCAAGGCAGTAGTTATCTGATGGTGGGGCAGATGGAACTTCAGAAGACTCTTCTCAGAAGTTTTATTCTGTACCATCAAAAGCAGCATCATGATGAAAGCTCATACTTTTTGCCAATTTTTCTCCCACAAGACCAGAGCTGTGGCAATGTAGCTCTTCCTTGGCCTCCAATACTTCTAGAAGTGGTAGTTGTACCTGCAGCCCAGCAGAGCTTTTGGTATATGTGCTGAACACAGAGGGCTCACATAGTTCCTGGTGCTTCACACCCCTGCACAGCTCCTTCTGCCTGGGAGAGACCTTGAGTATGAGCCCTGTCCCAAGAGGTCTGGGTTTGAGCTTTGAGGAGGCTGGGACAACTTGCCCTTTGCAGAGGCAGCTGTACAAAGGGTGCAGCCTGGCCCATCCATATTTTAAAATTAGAGTAGTTACCACTGTTAAGCTCAGTCATGTCTGTGTTGGGTATGTTTGCACTACACCAGTTGGATTTTTCTCTCATACGCAACTTGTCTGGATGGATAACTCAGTGTAGGATCCCATGTGGATGTAGGCAGAGCAGAGACTCCTTGCTTTACCTTGCTAAGATAGTGGCATTTGTGAGAAAAGAAACATTGTGTATTTCTGTGTTTCATTTTACTAGTGAAGAGATTAAGCAGCCATTCTGATAACCTTTGAGGTTTAGGAACGCAAATTAATCCTGTGCCCTGCTTCAGAGGGCTAGATGTTTTAGTCAAGGTCTGTGGCTCAGAAGGAACTTTCCCAAATTGTTCTGAAATAAGTGGTAGCTGCTGCTAGAGCTGTGGCTGTGTCCTTCACTCCAGTCTGGTTGTCCATTCCCATGCCTGTGCTGCCCCAGCTCTCCTCCTGGGCTGCGTTTTTGTGATGTGCTGATAAACCTGAGCAGCAAACAGATTTGTTACAGTAAATGTTTATAGATTAATTTTATTTGGAACAACTTAGTGATGGACTTCACTATGTGAACGTTAACAAGTATGCCAGTACAAGAAGGACAGTACTGGAATGGGATTGTTGTCATCTGCAGCAGCAAGACCTTACTGAAGTTCAGCATGGCTGTTTCACCTCTGGGATGTGTTTCCAGGCTCCTGGGTTGGTATATTGGCTGTCAAACCACTCTTACTGGTAGGAAGCTGAGATATGTTGTTCAGAGCATAGGGATAGAGGGGATAGCTGACAGCAGCATGTGGAGAACAGGGAAATGTGACTATAGAAGCAGCATGGGATGTTTGGGTGTTGTGACAGGGAGAGAGCAGAAGAGTTGTAAATAACGTGACATCCTCAGGCTTATGAAAGAGAAAACAAAATTTTAGGGAGAAAGTGGAAGGGCTGAATAGGAGGAGAGGCTGTTCAATGGCATAGAAGTCATGTTAGAGGAGAGGAATGGGCAAATCCAGAGAAGCATTTCTGCAGAAGATTTATTAATAATAGACAATAAGAATCCATTAAACAATAGTACAGACGTAGCAGGGGAACAATTGAGCTAGCTGAAAACGTAGCTGATCTCAGATGAACCTCATGCTGTGCCAGGGTAGCTCTTCTCCAAGAGTAGGAGGATTGTTGGCTTGTGATGTGCTTATGAACTTTTTCCCCAGTCCTGTGCACTCCAGCAGCTGCACCCTTCACTGCTTCTGCTCCCCAAGCTGTCTCACTCTCACACTGACCCAAATCCACACTAACGTGCCTCCAAGCCTCAACAAACCCTTTCCTTCATCCCTGTCCACTGGAGAATGACAGAGTAACCTCCGGAGTTACCTGTGTCTGCCTGGCCCAGGGAAAGCCCTGCCCAGCACCTGGCAGGTCCCCAGAACTCCCACAGCTCTTTTCTCTGTGCAGCTGCCTCATGCCTGCCCAGGCTGGCTGCTGGGTACCCAGGTTGGAGTGGCTGGGCATCCCTGTGGTCCTCTGGATGTGGTGGGGAGCATGTCTTGGCTTGCCTTTGCAGGACTGGGTTAGACTCTACTAGCCTAGAGCAGTTGGAATAAAAGCCTCCTGCAACTCAAGAATTATTGAGCAGCTCTGAGGCTGTGAGAAATACCTTTTGATTTTAAAGTTTTGTAATAAACAGCAAGAATGACAAATCTGGAGTTGGTAATAGCTTTGTTTTTTTCTGTAGTGTGATTCAGTATTTTCTCTTGAGGTAAGAAAATTAAGGAAGGAATTACCTTTTAAATTGTGTTACCATAGTTCTTCACATTCAGCATGCTTGTGTTTTACAGTTTCTGACTAAATTCAAACTTTACTAATTCTGCTAGGAGGCTTACTAGTTTTTGATACCTAAGTTGGACAGCATCAGTTATTAATCATTAACACCCACTTAGAGATTATTTATTAGTTGGCTTGGTTGTTTTGGAACCTTGTGATTTAATCTCTTAGATGAAGAAAGAAAATATCTAATTGAAAACACTCCAGTGTAGAATCAAAGTTTGTCATACCAATTTATGGTCAAATGTGAAAGTGGAGTGATTACTCTTTCTGCTGCCTCACTAAGCGGGCGTGTCAGTGTACTGTGTCAGTTTTGTGCCACAGAACAAGAAGCTGCTGCCTGACTGTTGTTTCAGCATTCATGTTCATTTTGCTGGTGGAGCTGTGGTTTTGAAGGTTGCCAGTAATCTGTGTGCTCCACTGGCATGGTTGTAAATGGTCTGGTAGGAATCTATGGTACATATATTTTCACCCTGCTACATACGGAGACTTCATGAGCTTTTGGAGCATGGTGCAATTTTGTGCAAAAGGCTGCACTGCCCTCAAGTCCATCATATCCCAGCTTCTGCCCTCCCCCATTATTATCAGATGCTGGTGATAGTGGCAGGAACAAAGTAGGGGTGGTGTCCCTCAAACAGGGTCATGTGGTGGGGTTGTAGGCTCTGTGTGTGTGTCACAGTGAAGCAGAGAGCTGTGTGCTTTTGCAGGATGTTGTAAGGCCTGTTGGGTTGTGCTGGCTTGTAAAGGTTTGTATGCCTGGAGGCTGCAGAGGCTTGTGTGGATGTGCTCAAGTACGCCAGAAGGTGCCCTCTCAGAAAGGACACGGGTAGAAGTCTCCAGCATGAGACAGTCTGCATGGCAGCCCCTGAGGAGCAGGTGGCATGGCTCAGGGTTGTGCGGGGTGCCGGTAAGGAGCAGGGCAGAGGCTGAGCCCAAGTTACTGCAATTCTTGCAGCCCCACAGCTGCTGCTGCCCTCTCCACTCCCTGTGTGCTGCCTGCTGCAGGCACTGGCTGTGGGTTCTAAGCTGGTGTACCAAGAGGATTCTGGAGTGGGACCTGGCTCATTAAACTGTGTCACTCCCCTCAACTTTGCTGTGGACAGTCCTGAGCCAGGGAAGGGTTGGACGTGGCCTGCAAAGGTGAACACAGCTTCAGAGGAGCACGTGCTGGGAAGGGGATTGTCCTATCTGTGTTCTCTGACAGAGATACTGTTGTTTTCCTACTTTCATGTTTAACCTAGGCTAGTCATTGAGATCCATCCCCTAAATGCTGCTGCAGGGAGCTGCTGTGGAGGGCTCCTCCTTGGAAGGAAGGTAGAGGTGGACAATACTTGATTTTTCCTCCCTCTGTGTTATATGAACTGGAAACCAATAAGCTAGTTCTCTTGTAAAAGTAGTATTTATTTGTCCTAGACTGCAAGATGATGTATGACTTCATAAGGCAATAAACCATAAACTAAATACACTTCTGGTTTAAATCCCGTATGAAATGCAGTAAAACTAAGTAATAGTTTAAATGTCATGTCATATTAGTTAGTAATATTGGTTTATAAAGAAACGCTTTTATTGTCTTTTGTTATTACAGAATTAGAGGTATGGATCTTCGGCGTCTGCTGTTTACTTTGGCACTAGTCTGTGCAAATGACCCACTTCTTGCAAGTGATGGTAAGTTCTGTGTACCTCTCTGTGCCTTTGTGTGTGTGCATATATGTATGGCTTTATATAAAGAGTATTTTTATATTGTATGTGTCAAGACTGTGCAAGTTCTTTGATTGCAGTAACCTGGATACATAATACGAAATGTGAAAAGTGTGTCAGTTATTCATGTAAAGACAGTGGATAAGATTGAGCCATGTTGCAGAATGAAGGTGAATTTCATAGAGATCATTAGATGTGTAATGTGTAAACAGGCTGGATCAATGTTGGTATTAGATAACTGGACTTTCTTTACTTCAGGTACTGAAGTTACAAAATAATTGTATCTTTTTTTTTTTTTTTTTTTTTTATAGAAACTGGTGTTTATTTCCTTAATATACTCATACGTTAACTGTAGAATTACTTGGAATTACAAAGAAAACCTGTTAAGACTGTATCCTTTGGGTCTGAGGCCAGTATAAACAAGTTTCAGAAGAAATTCTTGAGTAGAGGTTATAAAAGGGATTTGAAAACAACGTGTGCCTTCAACCAGCTAGCTGGCTATGGGAAGCCAGCAGAAGTTTTTTTTAGTGAGGAGAAGCTCTTAATGCACATCCTGTGGTGTTCGTGATTCAACAGTTCTGCCCAAGAGTCACATCCACTGACTGAAGCTCTAGCTTTACACAGTTCTCCTTCCCACCCTTACTCACCTCAGTTCTTCCATCTGCTGAATTAAATGCCAGGCTGGAAAGTACTTGGTCCAGCTGAGCTTTCTCTGACACTTTTTCTTGTTGTAACCAGCAATGGTTTAGAAGCATTTCTGTATCACCCGGAGACCTTTCCTGACTCTGTTAGGACCTCTGGGACTGATCTTTTGCTCATTTAAAATAAAAAATTCCCATTAACCCCGCTGGGAGTTCTCTGTTGTGTCAAACTGAGCTGCTTACGTTGATTTGGATCTGCTCCTGTAAACAAATGCAACTTAACCTGATCCCCTCTGTTGTGACTTGGCCTTTCTTTGAGAGAGCAGTAACAGTTTTCCATAATTACTGATTTTATGCAAATTGCTCCTCCCAGAGCTCCAGAGGAGCCTAGATAGTCATTTGGTTTGAGTTCCTAGTGTGTTTGACCATTGAAGGAGATGAGTGAATCAAGTTTTCACTTTTGCCCGCTATTTTAATTTCCTACTTGCAGCAGGACTTTCGTTCTGCTACCTACATGTCCCACGGGGAATAAGTGTACCTGTTTAAGAAGCATGTAAGGAAGCGTGGGGCAGTGAAGTCTTTATTTTCAAGTCAGAATTGGGCTGAAGTAATGTGGGGCCTTTATTTAATGTGTTTTGAAGACTTCCATCTTATGATTTAGTTAAAAGAAGAGGAATTTTCTGACTAGAATTTGCAGAATAAAGCTACATACTAATTTTTTCTCCTTTGTGTAACAGCTGCTTTAGTTAGACTATGAACTAAAATAAAATTTGCAAATTCCTCCTTGATTCTGTTGAAATGTGGAAAGTCTGTATTTCACAGTGAAAAATGATACATGTCCCAGCTTCTATTCATTGCGTCGTACAGAATGGTCAGTAGAGCAAAAATGAATGTGTCCTGACTTGATCCTTCCTCACAGTGGTTGCATTTTACAGTACACTCATTCAATTGACAGAAATAATCCCTTCCCAGATGCAGTCTACTGGACCAATTGATTTTTCAAGGTTTAAGAGCACATGAAGATTTTTTGATCCTTGACAGGTGATGTGTGGTCCAGACATCCTCAGTTCAGTAAAAATCTGTTAGAAATGAAACTTCATCACCACATCACCTTGGTGTGACTTTGTCTATACTGATGAAGTAGTAACTTCCATGAGTTTACCTTTAGAAACAAAAAATGAACATTTTAATTGTGTTCCTGTGCTTAAATTCAAGACACAATACTAAATATATAAAAGTCCTGATTTGCTACATTATGAAAGAATTTTGTGTGTGTGTGTGTGTGTGTGTGTGTGTGTGACCTGAAAATAGATTTCTAACCACTAAACTGCTTCTAATGCTGTAATACATTTATTCTGAGTAGGGGAAATGCTCATCTGAGAAAGGCTGACAAGAAAGTATAAGCTGAACAGGAATATTTGAGATAATAGCATAAGAGAACGCCCATTTACCATTCTTGCATGATTTAGGACAGAGTATCAAATTACATATGTTTATTAGCTGTTTTGTTCTTTTTTCCCCCAATGTGAATGTGTTTGGACCTACAAAAGCTGGGTGGTGAATCCTGGCAAGCTTACAGAGCTCTGCCTAGCACAGTGTTGCTGACACCGTCCTGTGAACTTAATTAGATGTGCCCCATACCTGTACCATGTATTATACATTGCCCAAAGGACTGGCTCTACAATTTCATGGTTCCCTAAAAAATCCACCTGAGTAATTGTATTTCTTCTGACAGCACATTAAAACAACTACGTGTACTTGCTAATCTTGCACCTAATTAGGCACACAACTGAAGCAATGTAGTATTGACTTGAACAAGACTTTTATGTCTTGGAAGTAAGTAAAGCTTATGTTCAGCTTCACGAGAGCCTGTGCTTTGAGGTGGCTCTGTTCTGTGCAGCTAGTTCCACCACTGGTACAGGGTGAAATCCCTTATTGCTTCCTCCTGAGTGAGACGCTGTGGGGCTAGCAGTTGGCCTGGCAACTGCACAGCATTTGAGAACAGATACTGGAGATATAGTCCCCTATTTGTTGTCTCCAGGCTGATGTCAAGTTCTGCCAGAGGCTTTGCATTGATGTACCTCATTTTTGTGTTCTGCTTTTACAAAAATCTTGGCAGCTCCTTAAACTGAGACTGTGGCCAGTATGAAGTGGCAGGGATGTCCACCATCTCTGGGATGGCAGTGCTAAAAGTGACCAAGAATGTCTACTGAACCAGGTATTCAAGTGTAACTCAGAGGTGAGCAGATCTGCAACTTGCAACCGCACAGCAGGGGACACTGGCCCATACGCTGACTGTGTCCTCAGGGTGTGTGTCACACTATGGTAAGGGCAGAACAGAGGCAGTGGTAGAAGAAGAGTCTAAAGGCCACAATAACAGGAACCCAGTTTCTAATAGGTGTGTAATTTATCAGAGGTAAATGGGTCTTATGCTGTAGGGATTCAAAATGTAAGGCCCATTTTCACAGCTAATGAAGAGATTTTTGTTAAGTCAACAGAACTTACACCTCTAAGAGTTTAGGTTCCTCTGAAGATAGGGAACTGCATGACTTTGAAATCTGAGTTTAATTTAGTTGACAAGCTACATGAACAAGAAAGAGTACTGCTTCATGAGTAGATCACCTCCACCTGTGCAATATTAAGTGTCATTCAATAGGAAGATAAGAGCTTATTTTCATGTACATACGCACAATTTGTGTGCATAAATCTAACTGTAGTGTTTCAAATACATATCAAGCATACACATGGGTATTTCAATTTACTGTACCTGCTGACATCAGAATTGGCTTAGTGGAATTGCTCCAGACACTGATTTCCAAATATTTAGGAAGCAAAATAAATTTTGTCTGCTTGTTCCTTCTCTACAACGGGTGAGTTTAGGTCACATAAGGACACAGAGGAATAAACTGGGAATCCATCCCAGTTAATAAAACAATACATAAGCTCGAGCAGTTCCAAATCTAATTTCTTTCCTATGAAAAGAAGTGAGAAATGTCTTTTATTGTTTCTCATACCAATCAAAATTCCAGATTATTACAGCTATGCTAATTAATTATCTGAAGCAGGTTCAGAGAAGCATTTATATTTAAGGGTAGCACAATAAAAATATTTTTGAGTGAACTGTTTTTGTATGATGAAAATTTTCAAAGAGCTACAAGCCTGACTTTATTGTACATTTTATTTAGTCTGATTTTAGAGATGTATTTGTTCTTCTATCATAACTTTTTAAATTGTGTGAAGCTGTTATGCTCCAATGCTATATTTTCTTCACTTATTTATGTAAGAAGTAGGATTAACTATTTCCCATTCTGAGATGTATCAAATATAGCTTTTACTTGTATCAAAATATTCCTTTGTTATGCTAGTATCTGCTCACTTCTAATACTTGGATGCTTTGCATGCATATCCAGATTAAACCATGTAAGTATAGGTGTACACTGGATATCAAAGCTCCCAATTATAGGGCTGGAGATTGAATCTGTAAGCCATGCATAGGGCTTTCCTGTAATTTAAGATACCCTTGAGCACCCAAGACATCTGCATGGGACTCACAGTGATGACACAGGACCTGCAGGATATCTGCATCATTCTGGAATGGCTAAAAGGTTGAAGAGTGCTATAGAAAACTTAAGGCTGGGTATCTCATATGTACCTGAACATCTGTTTTCAAGCAATTAAATCCATTCCATTGGCTGTTCTTTTGTTCCAGGGACTGTATTGACCGGCTTTCCATTGACTGTTGGAAGCTTGGACATCTAAGGATGAGATTCATCCATGTATGACTCAATTGGTATCCTCTATGTACCCAAAAAATCTGCATGAGACTTATAGATAGAATATCTGTGCCTTTTAAAGTAGAGGCTGAAAGGCAGGCGTAATATGCTAGGCAGTTTGAGATAGCTACAGATGTTTAGGCAACTGGATTTTACCCTACATTGCATAAGGAGAGCTAAATATAGGTGTCTTCATTTCGAGCTGAGTCTTACCCTTATAGCTGGCTTGTTTGGGTATGCATAATTATGCATGCTTTCTTCTGGGTAGGGTCATAGCTGTTCAGCCACATGCTGTAGGTCTTCTGTTACAGCAAAGGTGAGGGATCTTCTCACTGGGTGGACAGGACAGCAGTTGGGTTCTTGCTGTAATGATGAAGTTAAGTAGCACATGGATATTGTCTAAAGGCATGGATTTGACTTTTATGACATAGAGGAATTCTTAGTCTAAACAGGAAGGTGCCTTCAAACTGCAGCATATTTTCTGCTGAGAAAGGGAAATTTGTCCATCTGTTCATTGAATCAAGATGTACTGGGAACTTTTTTTCTTGAAATATTCAGAAAAAAAGATCAATAGCTGTGTGAAGTCTTACCCAAAAATATGTTTTGTGATTTAGGGAACTCAGATTTTATAGACAGATTGCAGTCAGTGTAGTGACAATCCATTTCTCACGCATGAAAGGTATTCTTTTATTTTTAACAGCATTATTTTTTTATGATCGGGAAGACTATGTATTTCATATGCAACAATCCTTATCTTGTTTGGAAGAGATGAAAGATAATGAGAAAGGGCAGAATCTTCCTTAGCTTAAGAAAACTCTCTTGCCATCTCTTGGTAAATAGTAGTGCCATAATATAGTTGGTAGCCATTTGTTCATTGCAGTAATGTTTGTAACTCTTCTAATTGGCGTGCCTTTGCCTTTCTGTGTTACCTGCTGTCTCCATTGTATACAGCTATCTAAGTACAGAACACAAGCCAAAGGAGACTTGGCAGTAAAACCTCAAAAGCTCAAAACTCATCAGCTTAGTGCATCCCTGGTTTATGTGGACGGGGCAGAACTGTTGGGAATGTGGATTTAAAAGTTTTACCTGCAGGCAAAGCCTTTAGAATAGTTGCCTTATTTCCAGAAGTTTAAGTGTTTCTGAGCAAGAAATATGTTCCATTATGTAGAAGAAATTGCTGTAGAGCCATTCCAGGAGCAAGGATCAGAAAGCTTGGCGCAGGGAAGCATAAGTTACACCATTCTGATCTGGCTAAGCCATTTCAGCTGCAGGGAAGATTCATTTTGGCATAGGGCAAAGTAGTATATCTGTCACCACTTTCCATTGCAATTAGGCATAGCTTTGATAGCCAGCAGATAAATCGGAGGGAAGGCCTTGAGTCTGTGCACTTCTGAGTTATTTTTACTGCTCTTGCTTCTTAGCCAGTAATATATATTACAGATAAGCCATTTGTTGGTGTCCCAGTATCTGTGGTCTCACATGGAGAAGAAAGGATTTCACCTTGTCAATCTTCTGTGTTTGGAGCATAAATGGTATTTTAAGAGGAAGGGATTTGGGATTTCTAGGGCTGGAAGACATATGCTGGAAATGAATTGTAGACAGGCCTGTATTTTGTAAGAAAACACAGAAAATAAAAACATAGTACTGAAATTTTCAGGTATGGCAGCCTTTAATTATGACTCTAAAAATCCATGTTTAGGCTTGTAACTGAGTAGATCCAATGCTTCTAATGCTAAGTTGGGTTGCCAGAGACTTGTCTTCCTTGTCCTTCCCTCCAAACCACATTTGTGACTCCAGCATTTGCTGAAGACAAAATTTCAAGACTTTGGATATCATCACCCACAAGCCTGCCAAAAGCACTTCATGAACAATCAGCTTTAGTCAGACACCCTGTCAAATAATGTACGTGCCATAGTTGTCCTATCCAGTTACTTCTGTTAACTTTAACATTTCCTGCTGTTGTGTATATTTCCTTCATTACTCTTCAGATGCCAGCATATTTTCTTCTCTTTTGAACACAGAGCTGGCAATTTGCTGTCCTCTGATTGCTGGGGTTTGAGGTCATTTGCAAGAATTAGCCACACCTCTGTAGTTAGTGCCAGGTGTAGTCAGAAGGAGCAGTCAGTCTTTCTGCTTCTCAGCTCCAGAACTTGTCATCCTAGTGTGTACGCCTTTTGTCTCCCAAGCAAACCTATAGACTGCAGCCAAGTCACCAACACATGCACTGGTCCTCCTGTGAACCAGAATTGCTCCTCCTTTACCAGGGCTGAGCTGCACCCAGAAGTGCTGGCTGATAGTGGCTACTTGTGGCTTGTTTTTGGAGAAGCAGTGGGGCTAGTTTGAAACACGCACTTTTGCTGACACATGCAATTAAGTCCATGTATTTAAAGAGGAAGGTCAGATGGTGGAGATGAGTCAGAAATGTGCAAAGCCGTTTGTTACTGCTAAGTAGAAAATTCCTAATTACAGTTTCTACTTTAACTCTTCTTGGATATTTTAAATCCAGTTATATATTTAGTAGTTGTAGTTATGCAGCTGTGTCTATTTGTAATATTTGTGTGTATTTGTAGTTGTATATAAATATGTAGATACTTATAAATATCTAAAGGGTGGGTGTCAAGAAGATGGGGCTAGACTCTTTTCAGTGGTGCCCAGTGACAGGACAAGGGACAACAGGCAAAATCTGGAACACAGGAAGCTCCACCAGCACATGGGGAAAAACTTCTTTTAGGATAATAGAGCACTGGAACAGGCTGCCCAGGCTCCTTCTCTGGAGATACTCAAAACTCTCCTGGATGTGATCCTGTACAACCTGATGTAAGCAAACCTGCTTTAGCAGGAGCATTGGACTAGATGATCTGCAAAAGTCCGTTCCAACCCCTACCATTCTGTGATGCTGTGATTTCATCTGAATTATGTAAACAGTTTGTACTGCATCAGCCAGATGTACTCAGTTAATAAACTGACTGTGCATCAGGGGAAGGAAAAGTAGCTCAAGCAAATAAACAGTAATCCAGATTATAAAAGCATATTGCATGAGTTATGATGAATCATTTCATGCAGTGAAGCACACACAGAGCAAATTGCTTTCAATACCTGCAACAGGAGGAAGAAAAAGCAAATCTTGTTACTGCGTGTTCATAGCATACAATGAAATGACCATAAAAAGGCGTAACATTTTTTCATTAATTTAATCAATGATGCAGTTATCGTGCAGTAACTTGCACTGCCTAGTTTAGTAAGATACATGAGATTTTTTTTAGAACCAAGAGGCTTTCTGCAACGTTGCACCTTTTCTTTCCATGCTGTACTCAGACTGGTGTCACTCAGACTGGTAGCAGAATAAGACTGTGACTGGGAATTGGAGACCTATCATGGAACAGAGCTAGTTTCTACCAGTATAAATGAGGGAGCATTGTGTGCACCTCATCAATATTTCAGCACACTTGGATGTTCTCTTCAGGTGTTCCAAGGGATCAGAAGTGAAAGAAACATTTTAATGTGGGAGTTCACAAGATGCCATCTTTGAATCACACAGGGTAACTCTGAAAGCTTTGTTTGTGCTGGTCACCATCCTCAACAGAACCAGATGCTTCTTAGTGTTGCAACAGTACTTCCAGCACAGCTAGATGCTTCAGGAACTGGAGACACCATCTGGAGGATGGCTGGGTCCAGTCTTGCAGAATTGGTCACTTGGGCTCCAGAGAATCCCCTGGCTGCTTGTTTCCAAAATTGGCTGCTCCTCCCATCTTCCCTGATTCACCCCAGAAGAGTTGTACCCAAGTGACTATCTGCTTCTGAGGACAATGAAAAGGGGAGATACTGCCTGGGGATAGAGAGGGGAGCTTGGACACTGTGTGGTCCTCCACTACAAGGCTCTGGCAAAGTTCCCCTTGGGGAATAAAAATACTTCGCCTAGGCTGTTACCCTTCTGTGTTCCCATTTTTGCTACTAGAGAGGTGCTCAGAATGAACTGTGGAAGAAGAATAGCTTAGGAATGATCCTGTAGGTGAGAGGCAGAGCTACAGACTACCAGTAAATCCTCATATTTAACAATGTTAAGTAGACAGATGTTTGTCTGATTTGCTTTCTCTTCCACACCTATTGAGGAAGCATGCTGTAAAATCTAGTAAGAGCAATGGTTAGTTTTCTGTGGAACTTACAGAAAACTGTCACCCTGCTAGAGATTTTGTTTTCCTCTTGTATAGTGCTATGAAGACTTTCTTCTTCCTAAAGTACAGGTTTATTTTTCTTACAGATAACTAAAAATCTTCTACAAAGTAGGTAATTCCGTGCTAAGGGGTGTGGAATAACTGTAAGGTAGGCTGAGTTGGTATATTATCTAAAGTAAATTCTTCTAAAGTATTATTATCTAAAATAAATTGTCTAATATCATAATGCCTGTTCAATCCTGTGTTTCATTCTTATTAAGCTGGCCAAGGAGATTTTCCTGTGAGCTTCAAAGAATGTAGCAGGAAGCTGTTGAATGTTGTGTAGCAGGGAATTTATCACTTGCATCAGCCTTGGCACTAAGAAAGTAGGATGTAGCAAACATGACACCAATTTTAAGAAAGGATTCAGTGAAACTGCAAATCAGAAAGTTTGTCTTCTGGGCAAGGCAAGTTGAAAGAAACTTGAACAAAAGCAATCATTGGTAATACATCAATAAATATAATATATTTGGGAGTCTGTGTAAGCCATGTTTCTTTCAGAAGACATTTACAGTCCATCACCAAGAGCTACTGACTGAAAAGATTTCAACATGTACACAGATAATAGTTATTCAGTCCCTACAGTGTAGATTTGCAGGAAGCCTTTGATACAACACCATAGCAAAGGTTACTTAAAAAATGCAAGGGGATAGAATGGAAGGATATTTCCCTTCTACAGACACTACAAGTAGAAATGAAATCAACAAGATTTCTTCTGCCTGGAAAGCTCTGTGGGGGGACAGGACAGGAAATGGTGCCAAGAGAATGAAAAGAGAAAGATGTGAGTGGGGGGCTCTGGGTGGGCTGCTAGAGCCCCTCCCCCATGCATGTAAGCCCTCAGCACTGCACAGCTGGAGCGATGGACTGTGGTCCGGCTGGGGAGTACCAAAGATCCACCCAGACAGAGAAGTGTGTCTTTTGTGGGCTATCCCTAACAGTTACCCAGAATATATTCAGAGAAACATGCTGAAGGGAAATATGTTTGTTCTGTATTTGTTCTGGGATTTTGTTTATTTATTAGCCCCCTAGCAATATGTAGTCTTGGCTTTAGGGCTGAGACAGAAACTTCAGAAGCAAATTTGAAAACTCACTTGAATCAAGAGTCTACCCTTGAATCTCTCTGGTAGATTTCCATAAAGACAAAATATCAGAGCCATTACACGCCTGGCTGGCAACCACCTTATGCATGATGTTTCTTTTTAAACATGCTTAGTGTTTTCCACCCATGCCTACTGTAAAACAGGAAAAACTGTTAACATTTAATAGATACTAAATCTTAAACAAGTACATGTGTGAAGTAAAGTAATGTAAAATAACGTCATGATACCCTTTGAATTTGTGTTCTGTCTCTTCATCACTGAAGCACAACACAAAGAATAATGTATTAATTTGACTTTGACCAGGAAATTGCAGGTGTTAGGGAAGCAAATGTAAGTCATAACTATAAATGTTAACACAACATACTTATTATTTGCTCTTAATGATCAGATAGTTAATATAATTACTTCAATGAAAATGCTGATCTCAACTATAATTACTGATCTATAGGATTTAATTCAAACCATCTGTTTTAATCCACTCTTATATATCCCAAGTTGATCTTTTGCAGTGAAGTGTTTTTCTGGAAGTTAAAAGTAATTATTAAAGGAATGGAAATTATTAGTGGTTCATGGTTTGGCAAGGAAGAGAAGAGCCTTTTTAAGTTCTTAGTGTCTGTTTTGTAGGGCTTCTACACCAGAAATGGTTGAGGGTGGAGTATAATACAGATCTTCTGTATTATACAGAAAACAGATATTTGGGGTTTATCCCAGTGAGGTGTTCGGAAGTATAAGTCACTGATCTAATTATTCTCCACAGCTTAATTAAGCCCATTTACTTCATAGGGCAAAGGAAATATGTGTGGTTTGTTAAAAACGAGGTATAAAACTCTGGTGAACAACGTAGAAAAATGGTGGTGTGTATATATAAACAACATTATTTTCTACTGAACTGTTTTATTTTTCACTGTATTCTTCAGTGGATTTGTAGGGGATGTTTGGTCTTGCTAAACAGTTTAGTTAGCTTTGAGCCTACCTGCCTCGTCTGTTTTCGTCAGAAATAGCCCAGTTATCCAAGAATGCCTCCACTTGGCTCCAGAGCACAGCTCTTCATGCTGTGAAGATCCATCAAGCCACTTCACAGGAAAAACATTTCCATCTAGGGCAACTCCCCAGGTAATGAAATGGACATGAGATCAATAACGTTTTATCTTGCCTTTCTGACCCCATAGCATTTGCACAATAGGAAGCTGTAGAAGTTAATCAGAAAAAACCAAAGTATCTCCTCTTATTCTTGGCACATGCCTTTCAATGCACTTAGGGCCTTTCAGAAATAAAGTCATGGCTGGACTATACCATACTTTACAGACGTCAGAGGCAAGACTTTGCTCTTGAAATGAGACACTGGGGAATTCTTCAGGGTACCCAGCTGTCCCAGCCAAGACTGTTCAACCTCCCATTCATGGCCAAGACAGTTAAGTAGAGTTACATCCTCCTGTACAAAAATACTTGCAGTAATATTACAGAACCCACCGGACTGAGACTTTAGGTTAAAAGAGGTAACAAACACAAAACCAGCAGAGTTTAGTGTGGTTGGGCCAAATATCCAGCTGCTATTATCTACTTTTGCAAGGCCATGAACAGTTCTCATTGTTTCAAGTAGGGTTTTGTCTGGATTGCACGTTCCTTCGTCCCAAAGTCAAGAAACATTTGTTTTTTTACCAGGAGGAACATGCATTACAGAATCTGGCACGTTTGCATGTGGTGCAACCTTGTGAATGTTTTATTGAGATAAGTGAGTGACAGCTTCCAGTTGATGTTCTGCAGGAGGTGAGGCTTCTTTCCAGAAGTGCTAACCATCTCAGAACTACTATAATCTCCTTGCAGAGCTTCCAATCTGACACGTTATCTTATCTGCTCAGTACAGCAGACTTGGTATTCTGCTACACCAGTTTATCTAGCTAATAGTCTTAAGTAGCAGTTCTAGTTACAGGAAAGACTGTGCAAGGATTACATCTATCAGAGTTAGCGTTTGGTCTATGTTGTCCAACTTTATAACAGAAGACTTGATTGTAAATTATTGTTACATACTGTTCTTCAGTATGAGTTCTTGTTACCACCGTATTTCAACATGGATTTTCTTCCAATTTCTTAAGCCAAAAGTGCAATTTTTCTTAAGAGAATGAGGCTCTGTTTTCTTCTCATTTAGAGAAGTGTCAACAGTTAAAAGTCATGCTATTTAACTTCATTATATCCCCTTGAAATCCCTTAAGGAACATGAATTATGACCGTGACAGCACTTTGCACTTCATGGGTTTTACATCTCAGCAATTTGCAAAGATGTGTGAAATACAGTTAAGATCTCCAATAATGCCGAGATGCCTGTATTTATGTATTTTACTTTCTAGAAAAAGCATTATTTTCCCCAAAGTCATACCTATCCCTAAAGGAAGTAGAATATTAGACTATGTGCCTCTTAACTCTCTTTAAGAACAGAAGTGGGGACCAGTAAAAATCATATATGGCTGACATGGATAGGATTCCTGGATTTAAAAAGAAATAGTCTGTATTTTGTTTTACTTGCCTATGGGAATCCCATCATGCATTCAGTTGCAGTTTATGAAAAGCTGCTCTAGTCTTCTAACAAATCACTTTCAGAAAAGCCCTGAGCCCATTGTATTTCTACTTTACTAAAAGTAAGCTGCCTGGACTTCTTATACAGGTGGGGAAAGTCCCACAACATTTCCTGGTCATCAGTACAACACAGCATAGCTTTTAAATGCAGCATGTTAGAAAGATACATGATTTTTACAAAAATGCATAAGAATAAATCTTCCTTCCTTTAACAGGGCAAGGCTTAGTTCATAGATGAGGCATAAAAATTGTTCCATATTTGGGATGGCCACAGAATAGACATGTCCCTAGGAGGAACAGAGCTGGCATACTCAAATCCTTGCAGCCCAACATATGGGACATGTCAGGAGAGCTGCTGGGCAGAGTGTGTAGGTTGTCCTGATTTCTCAGGTGATTATTTCAGTGCTAAGATGGGACTGAGATTCGTTTTACTTATTAAGACGGATTTGGGTTTTTTCTATTAGTAGGTGGTTCCCACAGAATTGGTGTGAAATTACCAGTTTAATTTTTTTAATGTTTCCTGGAGGAGATATGCCACAGTTAGACAAGTTGTCACTAGCAGTCCTACCTGTCGGGGTTCTCAGGAGAAATGCAAAGGGGTGGCAGTAACCTAAGATCTTTGGCTGAGGCACGTTGACAGGAGCAGGTGAGCTTCCAAAGCCACGTACTTGTCCTGAAGTATGCAAAATCCCCATGACTCCAGGCAGAGTAACAGTTCTGTAATAACGACATTGGTCTAAAACAAGCTTTCAGCATCTGGCAGTACCACAGAAATTCCTCTGTGTCCTTGGAAAATTGATTCATTTCTGTGTCCCCAGTTGTGAAGTGAGAAGGCACATTCAGGATAAATGGCTTAATTGATTTGAGTCAATCAGATATTATGGTGATGAAATTGCTGAGGTTGTGGAATGTCTTCTGTCAGCAACACTGCATTTATTGTGCACAGCAAAACAATAGAAAAATATATCTCTTCTTCCATCACTCACAAAGCTGTTGGGCTGCTTCCTCCACCACAGCAGGGGAAGGTGGCTGTAGGCTTGTCGGCAGGTAGGGGACACCACCAGCAAGCAAACACAGATATTTTCTCCAGCACGTATTTGTGTTCTGCAGAAGTCTGCATACTTGCAGAAACCATGCTTTTCTTCCAACAGGCAAGGACTTGTGCTGATGTGGGCTCATAACTAATTGTTGCCATGGGAAACTCTGACATGGCCACCCACACTTTTAGATCTGAATGGAGCTTGTGTTGAGACATACTCTTCAATCTGTGTGCCAATACATGCACATGGTGTGTGTATATACAATTCTTCCATGGTGCAGCATGCTTAAGTTGAGAAATGAAATATTGCTTTTAATGTTAAAGATCTTGCTAGCAGCAGCAGCAGCTGGAACACTTTGTAGGGCTGCTCAAGGAGCTGACCGAGATGCTCAGAGTATCTCTTGATGTTACTTCCATTCCTTGATGTGCTCTGACTGTATAGAAAGGCACAGCCAGTACTAA
Organism: Merops nubicus; assembly: GCF_000691845.1. Taxonomy (NCBI): domain Eukaryota; kingdom Metazoa; phylum Chordata; class Aves; order Coraciiformes; family Meropidae; genus Merops; species Merops nubicus. The sequence goes on from NW_008618316.1 coordinate 76,365, forward strand.
GAAATTTTCACTATTCTTTCTTTAGTTCTTGCCCATGTAACCCTGCAGCCCTTCTCCCCACAGAATAGTATGATCCAAATATAAAAATGGAAATGCTGGAGCTTTTCAAAGAAGAAAGTATTTTGGCTTGAATTATGAACCTGTTTTCACTTTTTCTTTGTATTGTATTGTACTGTATTGTCCTGTGTGAATTTTTCTAAAATACTTCGTCATGAGACAGACATCTGACCTAGAAGATCTCAATTCAGATTACTAAAGTTTGGAAAAGGTGCAAGCAATGCAGATGCCCAAGGTGGCAGGTAGTGACTGAAGTGTCTCTGCTGGGACAGGAAAAGGGATGCCAGTGGTGCGTGGTTTCTGCTAACCAGCAGGTGCTTGTGGAAGGTATTTGTACAAGCAGGTGCTTATATCAATTCTAGATACACTCTGACAGGTTGAATTTGAGTGACTTTTAAGCTGTTTGGTTTCTCAAAGCTTTTAGATACACTATTGAAGCCAAGGTGGCTGCTAGCAAGCTGTTTTAGAAGACCACTAGGGCCAAGAAGCGTTTCACTATTAGTGGGTCAGCTGAGCAAGGACTTCTCTAATTGTAGCTGCACCACAGTCTTTTCAGAGAGGACCTGGGTGAAGCACATTAAAACACGTTGATGAAGTGTTGTGGAAAAGGCTTCACTGGCTGAGCTGCACATTTGCTTTGGACTGTGAATTTGGCACTGTTTAGTGAGACGAAAGAAATACCAGCACTAGAATACAATGCTTGGCTTCCTCCCTGCCTTCAAAACAGTCTAACTTGCCAATTCTTTCTGCATACCCAAATACTGACTGGATTAATATATATGTCAATTACAACATCATTTAGGACAGCATGCAAACACTTGTTGCTGTCTGGCACCTCTGTGGTGTGCATGAACACCTTTAGCACCAGCAGGTCCTTTTCTAAATAAAGGACAAGCCACAGGTGTCACAAGAACATGAGCCTTAGTGATCCCTTAAATGTGTGACATTGTCTTTTATTAGGTTGCTCTCCTGCTATCCTCCCTTTTTTGTTTTGAGGTGAGGTTATTTTAATCTGAAAAGATGAAGATGACATATTATTAATCAATTTTGATTATGATGGATGGACTAATGTAGACATGAATTTTCAAGGATGAGAAGATGACTACAGATGACTGAATACTTAGTGGAACTTTGAGATTTGATGTACATCAAATTATAATACTGTGTCTGTGCTTGTGTTTATGTAAACTATAATTTCTATTTAAAACAGGAGATCTCACAGCTAACATATCTTTTACCTCTCACTGTGCAAGTAGCAACTAACAATATTGAAAGTGAAAGTAGCAAATGCAACATTTTACGTAGCTGCCTGTTGTGCATTACCTCAGTTTCCTAGCCTGAGTAATTTACTAATGAAGGAAAGACATTACTAAAAGCACATGAATATAAAATATACTTCATAGAACTTCTACTCTTTTTAAATGGTCTCAAAAATTTTTAAGAGTTAGTTAAACCAAATTGCAGAAATGCAGGCAGAAGATGATTAAAGAAAGCTACAAAAGATTTTAATGATCCTAGAAAGTATCCTTCTAGGGAAATGTCTGTATTGCGGATTTAAAAGAAGAATTTAAATTTCTTTCCAACCTCAAGGTAGCTTGTCTGTTACCTGTATTTTTGATGAGTTACCTTAATATTTTGTATGTCCTATGTGGGCCACTTAAAACATCTCTAAGGAGATAAATTTCAAATTCCTTGAAACTACCTAAATGCATCCAGATATTTGTCATATTGTAGGTGCGATTGTAGAACCATGGGCACAATGGGAATTTCTGACTGCCTACATTTTTCTTTCACTTCGTAAAACATTACTGAAGAAGATGGAATCTTCAGAGCATACTTTAATTCAAAGTATAAAATGTAATATGTAAGAACATTTTCTAGATCTCATATTTATTCCTTTTGCCAAACTTAACTTTTGAAACGTGAAGAATAAATTGTAAAGCAAACTCTTTTTTAATAAGTGAGAAAATTGCACTTAATTGTATTTTCAGCAGCAAAATTATGCTACTTAATGATTTTGCAAAACGTTTGTTTTGAATTTTTTTGTTGTAGCTTATTTTGATGGGTTTTTTTCATCCACTACTGCGAACTTGAATTGTGTTGAGCCTAGCCCAAAGGTTTCCTGTGTTCCAGCTTTTTAGCTGCCTAACCTGTGCAAATACATTAGGGCAGTTCTAAACCATTAAAAACAAGAGGAGATGGATGTGTGCAAAGTTCAAATGTGTTCTTCTGGCTTTTATCATCAGTGTGAATCATGTAGCAATTTAGGTGCTTAAAATAGTTTGTTATTCATAAAACAGCAAAATACAGCAAATGAAATCTCTCTAGAGAAAACAAATATATATTGGGCATTTCAGTTTGGCGTTGTGGGAGGTTTCTTACTGGAAGGGGCTAGGTATTTTCCATTTGTGTGTTTTCATTTGTATTTAAAATTATTTTTGGTGTACTTGAAATAGTGTGTGTTGAAAGCTGTGGAAACTGAAATCCTTTTTTCATCCTCAAAAATGAAATAGTATGGGAAGTTTAAAATACGTGCTTCCAAGATGGAGTTAGATCACAACCATTTCATAGAACAGGATTCAGTATTCCTGCAGAATTAGTTTCTCAACTTTTTCTATTATTTCCTGAGACCTCCAGCTTCATTTCACATTGCATGCAGAATCAGTGATTAAAAGTGTTTAGAAAACTTAAAAAGCCCCAAGAATTGCGTTCCTTGGGCGAGGTACAGAGCTTCCTGTCTGGACAGAGGCTGACAGCTGTTCCTTAAAACCAACAGGCACAGTGTGCCAAAGCAACAAAGCATGTGGGAGAGCACAATAGTTGAGGAAAGTAAGTAAAATCCAGTTGCTTGGTTGTGACTGATAGAATTTTTTTTTTCATCAGATACTTAAGAAATAAACACAGTAAGAGGGAATCCATCCAAATTTGTGTAAGGAAAAGTTAATCCCTTAGAGGTCTAAGGGAGGCAGTACCTGCACGGACAGCCAGGCTAGGAAACAGAGCAGGAGTCAGTGAGGGGAGGTGGCATCCATGCCAGGACCTGTTCTCTTCTACGTATTCATGAACATCTCTGCAAAGGAGGGAAATGCTGAGGTTTGCAAAACAAGACGTTTGCCAGTGCCCCAGTAAGCCCTGAAGGGCCAGCTGAAGAGCTGCAGAAAGTCCTTACAAGGCGAATGCCTTGGTAGTAAATCAACAAACGATACTCGGTGTAGATAAACGTGGAACAGTGCTTGTGTGCAAAATACAGCACTAACATGGCACGTAAATTCACGGGCTCCAAATGTTATGACTCATAGCTGGGCTTTTGCCATTGTGGCAGGCTGTCCCCTGAAGTCAGCTGCCTGCTCATCACAGCACCACTCGTCCCCACCCCAAAAACATCCATCAGAGCTGGAAAACTGTACTGAAGGCCAACAAGGATGAGCAAAGCCCTGGAACAGACTCTGTAGAGGTTTTCCTCAGTCTGGCCTTCCCCAGGCTCTTATTCCTCAGACGCCCCTAAAACTGATGTCCTGAAGTGGAGAACTAGCAGCCTCAACAGCGAAGGTATCTCTCACAGACTACAGGTGGGATGCTGTGTGCAGATACTACCTGATGGCAGTACACAGGTTGCATCAAGCAACCCTGGAGGGGTGGAGGAAGCCCACTGTCATAGCTGATTTTCCCCTGTGTCCCAGTATGGGCAGAATAGTAAAAGTAATTTTGATGTCATCTAGTCCAGTTTATTCTGATTACTGCATCTGAAACAAGCTTTCTGGAGTAATGTGGTCCAAAATAGTGTCAAATGAACCAAGTACTACACAGTCAATTTTTAAAAGAGTAAGGGTCTCAAAAGTCCTGTTTCGTCATGGATATTTGCCTTGTCTGCTAACCTTATGCTAGAGTTTAAAGACATTATGGCCAAATGAAGTTTAGTTATTGAGCTGCAGCATTAGGAATATAGTACAGAATTAGGGCAGCTCATGTGTTGGTATGTCCTCCTGCATTCTGGTATTTGTGCTATTTCCACAGAAAATACTGGAAATAGTCAAGGCTCTAGTCAGCTTGAGGAAGTCCTTGGCTCCTTTTCTGCTTTTTGGTATGAAATGAGTAACTTTCAGATTAGAGTTAAAAAAAAAAACAAAAGGGCTGGTGGTGAAAAACACACACAACACAACAAAACAAAACAAAAACACACCAGAAGAAAGACGTCAGAACAAGGATGGGCAGCACTTAGTGTCTCTTCTGGTAGTTCCTTCTGCAGCCAGGTTTTTCCAGCTGAGAATTTTTTGAGCCTCCTCGGGAACTGCAGCCACATCCAAGAACACAGGCTCTTGGCAGCAAGCTGGTGCCGTCTACATGTAGCTGGAGAACTGAAAATAACTTTTAAGGGAAAAACTTTAGATATAAAAGACTTTAGGCATGGCTATCTCATGTTGTTATTTTTTAGTATATTTTGTGTGATCAGTGAATTGCAGGTTAAGGGTGGGGTTTGGTGGTGTTTTGTTTTTTTTTTTTTTAACTTCCCTCTCAAAAATAACCAGCTGAACTCTTTACCCATAAAGATAATGCAGGACATAGTGAGCTGCATCACACCTGCTGTCACTTGTGAAATCTGAATTCTTTCTACCTTTCGGTATTACGTGGAAAAAATTCAGTCATAGAAATAAGTGTTCAGTCTTCATTTTATACTTCTTCAGAAGTGCAGCTGACTTATTTTCCAATTTCTTCCTTTATGTTAAAGGCAAAGTTGCACAGCTAACCCTAATTCTGAATAAATAGTTACCAATAAAACCTTAGCACATTTGGTGAAAAAGAAAAAAAACCTGATGGTTGAATCACTGCATTGTTATAACAGGGCAAATTGCTTTCAAACAATTGTTGGCAGCGCCTGTTAATTTAAAGCAATTTCACCAAAAGCAGCTATGGGAGGATTATGACCTGGTCACCCATCCAAAGCATGATACAGTGTAATTTTAAAAAAATCCCTAGCCTATACTAGTGTTGCATTTGATTTAAAATAAGTGAATTAGTTTACCAGGACTAGTATAACATGGTATGATAAATGATCATTAGAAGGCCCTTGGTGGCTTCATATACAGTGCAGACTTGGTAGCAGAATCAAATGTATAGATAAAAATTACTACAGTGTGTGCTTTTTATAGAGGACCTTGCATTTAAGAATATTAAAATCCTTAGTAGGGATTTAATACAGAATCACAACAAAATGTTTCCAGAGTACTATTTTCATTTAACTGCTGAGGAAAAGAGGTACAGAGAAACAGTAGTTTTGTGATGGTTGAGAATGTGGTGGCTTGGCAGAGAAAAAGAAGTAAAATCCTAATTGAGAGACAGGTTTCTCATTTTACTGGGTTTTGTATTTTTCTGTTATATTAGTAATAAATGTGATATTTTTAAAGTATGCACTATACTGATAGATACTGTGAACAACCTTTTTCTGACTTTTCAGTTACTGGAAGAGAAGATCAATAGATCCTTGTGTACACAAGTCAAATCTTGTTTTCTGGGAAGGGACAGAAGAAGATTACTCTTGTGTTGTTTTTATTTTACGTTTCACTTAACTTCAGATGCTGTTGACCTCACTGAAAGCATGAAATAGAGAGATTTTGACTGTAATACTGATATCACTCTTCAGATTTTATTAGCTCTTAGTCCACTGAGATAAAAAAATTCCTGACAAATAACATCTTGACAGCTTCACTTTTTTACCATATATAATTTAAGAGAGTACTTGTTTGGTTTTTTTTTTCTGAAACAGAGAAATGTGTTTATAGAATGCTATGAAGAATGTCTGAAACCTGAAAAAAAATACAAAAAACGTACAGAGAAAAAACCGTTACAGTATGGATCATGATGTTTAACAGCAGTGAATTCATGAGGGTGTGCTCTGTGAGGATCCTCACACCAGAGTGCCTCTTGAAAGATTGTTCAGTGCCACATGAGTAAGGAGAAAGCTGAAGAGGGGAAGAGGTGGATGATGATGAGTGAAACCGAAGGCTAGCCACACAGTGGACTGCACTATCGAGAGCATTGCAGGCAGGTCGAGGGAGCACATCCTTCCCCTCTGTTCCATGCTGGTGTGTTGTGTCCTGTTTTCTTATGCCTTGTAACATCCCAGCAGAAGACATAATGACAGACCAAGATCCAGCTCGTGGCCTCTACCTGGATGGAGGCTGGAGCACTTGGTGTACAGGAAGCTAAAGAAACAGGGCTTGTTTAACCTGAAGATGGAGGGGTCAGGTTTCTGTTTCCTGTGATCACCAGTAGAGCACTGGAAGTTAGGTATAAGGTGGGGCCAGTTCTGTCTTCAACATACACACAGAAGAACAAGAGGCAGTGGTCATAAGCTGCAAGAATAAACATCCACTTGGACATAAGGAGCAAATTCTCCTGCAGCAAGTGGTTGAACACTAGAGCATGCTGGAGAGCTGCAGAATTCCTGTCTTCAGATATGTTCAACATGGGCTTGAGCAAGGTCCTTAGCAATGCCATCTAACTTCAAAATTGGCCTTGCTTTGAAGCTGAACAAGGTGGCTACCACAGAGACTTCCCATTTAAATTATTCTGTGCTTGTGCTTAGGTGGGCTGAGACGGTGGGTGGCCAGAGGTGACCTCTTTTGAGGCCCTGATACCCAACCGTTTCATAAACACAGAGCAAGCCTTCTGTATAATGTGAACTTACAAGGTAAGATATAAGCCCTCTGTATAAGGTGTATGTAGTAATGTCCACAGAGGCTGCAACACGCCTCTAGTAATTTTAATGACAGTTACATAATCTGATATGTATTAAATAGAAAGGTGGAGACAGCATGTTGGTATTCTGAAAGAACAACATTCCGAGTTTACTGATTTGCAGTTGAACTAGTATTTAAATGCTTGTAGGAGCAAATTTTCTCAAGTGCTCTGTATTGCAGTTTACAATCCGATAAATTTATTAATCTCTGACAGAACATTTACATTTCAAAGGAGTAAGTCTGGCTTTTAGGCCCTAATTTCATTCTATAAGGAGCTAAGAACCCTTTGCACCCAACAGCACTCATTCCTGGATTTATTCTACTGAATGGAGGAAAATTGTCAGGATTGTAAGTGGTTCAGGGACACGAGTGCTGGAAAATGGTGAGCTGTGCTGAAGGACGCCAGTTCTGCCTGACCCACGGCTCTGAGTGCTCACTGAGCAAAACGTGGAAATGCAAACAAAGAACGTATTGAAAGACCAGAGCAATTTAGAAAGGATAAACGAGTATGAAACTTTTCTAGAAAAAAGGAGGGATAAATGAAGAAAGCCAATACTGCTTTTCCCTGCATATGAGTGCAAAATGGTTTCCTGCAAAACATATTCAAGATTTTTTATTTTCTAGTGGTAAAAAAAGGAATGTGTAGCAACTACATTATTTTTACCATAAAACAACATGACAGCAAAGCAAGCAATATTTGTAGTTCATGAACATCCAAAGCTCTATATATGAGCTCTATACATACCACAGTCAGCACAGAGATCCATTCCTGTACTTCTGAAATTTGGGTTTCAAGACATAAATTGTATTAATGCTTTGAGTTAGGTTACCTCCACAAACAAAATCTGTTCATGTTTAGGAAACAGTGCATTTCTCACCACACTGAGTGTGTGATTTCACCTTTCTGTCTGGAGTCACAAGCTCGACACTTGTTTACACTTTGGAAAATAGTTAAGGATCTTTATTAAGATGATTCTGTAAAAAGTAGACACACTTCACTCTGAAAATAAATCATGGCTTAAGGCCATCAGGTTCACCATGCTGTGGTTTCATGAGCAGACACAACTGGAATCTACATGCAGTATTGGCATGGATATTGCAGGTGTTTCTATGTCAGAAGGGTGAGCCCTAGCTCTCTGCCTGTAGTAACTAGTGGATTTATAATGTTCATCCTGGACATTATAAGCTCTTCCATTTGTCATCAGGACACAGAATCCTCATAATTATGGCTTTTCCTTCTTATTGAGTGGTACCATTTTCTACTGAAAGAGGCAAAAACATTAAAATAATGTGTTCCAGATTTGTTTTGTTTTGTGATAGTAAGAGGTTCCAGGGAGACTGTAGAATTTATTGTTGGAAACACTCTTGGTGAGTTTAGGGATGTGCAGCTATCATTTTCCTAGACTTGCTGCCAGAAATCTAAAAAGCCTGTTTCCAAATGTTATGATGGTGAAAAAGCTGTGGTGAAATAGCAGAATTTCATGCATTGCTTTACAAACATCCATTTTCTATCTCTGTTGTGAACTGTGTAAAACATTGGACTGAGACAAAAAAAAGACTAGTGTATAGAAGATCAGGGAAAATTAGACATCATTTAGCCACTAGATGGAAACAGAAGCAGCAAGTGTATATATATCTATGTTAACTATATATTTTTGCATATTCATCTAAATGTCTTAATCTCTTGTCTTCACATAAATGTAGGGAGATAAATAAAGTAATTTTAGTATTGCAGTTCAAGTCAAGAATGAACTGGACAGCAGAGTATGGTTGGAGTAGACTAAAAATACATAAAAGAGAGATGAAGTAAGAAGGGGGAGGATGAGAATACCATATAAGGGAAATCAAATTCAGGGAAGCTCTAAAAAGTGCTGTGTAGCATGAAAGGTGCATAATGCTTGCATATCAAGAGAGGCAGTTTCTGTAAGAGTGTATTCTCTCTTTTTTTCTTTAGCCCTTACCAATTTTGTATTTCTGCAGCAGTAGGGGAAAAAAACATCCTGTGTCCTTGAATATGTTAGGAGTGGTTTTCTATGAGGTAGCCTTGCTTCTGAAAAGCCCTAGAAGTTCTCACCATATCTCCAAGTATTACTGTTGTCATCCAAAGTTGAATCTATGAACCCTGTGTTATTAAACTGAAGAAACATAGCCTGCTTAAACAGCTAAGCAGCTATTTTGTCCCTATTGAGTAATGGAATTCTTCAGTCACAGAATTATTTAAATCAGAAAAAAACTCCTCAAGTCTCCAGTCCAACTGCCTGCTGAAATCAGGGCTGATTTTGAAGTTAGATCAGGTTGCTCAGGGCTTTGTCAAGTTTTGAATGTCTCCAACAATGGAGACTCCAGAGACACTGTGGCAAACCTGTTGCTGTCCTTGACCACTCTCACTGTGGGGAAAAAAAAAATTTAAAAAAGCACCAATCTTTATGTCTAAACAGAATTTCCCTTACAGCAATTTCTATTGCCTCCACCAGTTGAGAAACTCGTGGTCTCCACAGCTGAAGCTGACATAGATCTTCACGTTCCCTACCAGTTCTTCTGTAACTGCAGCTCCTGCAAAGCATTTCATTAAGTTGTCCTGTCCAGTGTCTACAGTAAAAAATTTTCACCAAGGCATTCGAATCACCTGGATTTTGAAAGTAATTCTTCCCTATCTAATCTTTCTGGGGAAAATTTTTGGACATCTGTAACTAGATATGATTTAGAAGGTAGATTGCCAGTAACCAAGAATGATGGGCACGTTTCAACCATGATTCAGCTCATCCTAAAGTAGGTGTCCACAAAATATTATGTGAATTGCACCTGTTTCTCTCCACTGATTGTAGAGCCTGTTGACTGTGCTATGTGCATCATGGATATCAAAAAGTGAATTAAATGTCTCACCTTTGCTGACTGTCACATAGGTGATCACATCTTTCTGTTGCTTGTGGATACTGAAATCCATTCTGCAAGCTAGGGTACAAACTTAATGAGTATTGTGAATGCTATGTTTTAAAGGACTGATCCTTTAGGGGAATATTGTTACAGCATTAACAGCACCATATTTGCAGATTTAGCCCTCAAGAGAATGTACTTTAATTTAGCACAACTCTTTTATTAGCATTAAATATTCTGTTCCTTTGCTCTGCAATATTTGCAACACCTTTTAAATGTGCATCTGTTGTGCACATTTGCTGACGTGTTGATAACTTTGTCTGCTGTTTCTGTTCCACAATGACATACTATAATTTTTGGCTGGATCAGGCAGTATGAATTTGTTGTTCAGTCTTTGCAAGCCTAGACAGAGTTTTAAAAACTGTTGATAGAAACAGTCTGTCATGGACAGGTATGTGGAAAAATGCCAGTCTTACTGGGAGTTCAAAGGAAAGCAAAAGAATCACTTTCTAGCATCTTGGGAAGAAACCTGAATCTGTCTGCACAGATATGCTGGCCTTCTGGAAAAGGTTCATAGGTTCTTTTCTTTCTGTTTTAGTGTGTATAAAAGTTAATAGAAGTGGAGTGAAAAGGTGTTCTTAACTTGCAGGCTTCCTTTCCCTGCTGAAGAGCCTCATTCTCAAACCAGGCTAAATATCCCTCCCTAATTAGTAGCAGATGCAGCAGTACGTGCACAAGCGTGTGTCAAGAGGACATTTGGAAGTTATAGCAGGAGGAGCTGTGCCAGATAGAAAAGGAATACGTGAAGCTGAAACAGGGAGTTGTTAGGAGAGTTCAACAGTTGTTTTGTAGAGATAGGACAGGAAAGGGGACAGCTGTTATGGGGTTTTAGGTAATACTGTAAATCAAGCACATGACCCCCACATCTCTTCAGTGGCAGTCTTCATCTGCGTTTTAGATATGTCAGAAATGCACAGGACTTAGAAGAGATGCCTCCATCTTCAAAAACATGTTTAGAACATTTTACCGATTATCCTCCTGTCCCCAAATCCAGAAGCAGCATAGTGTCCACATTTTCCTTTTCCTTTTTTTCTCTTGCTATCATATCATTGTGTACGTGAGGCAGACCAAACCACAAATATATTAACGACTGTACGAAGACAGACAGAAAAACTTACCACCAAAATGAGCATGTCAGTGGACAGAATCAAAGAGAGAATATTTTTCTATCACTTCTTTTAGCAGTGCTGCTACTATACTGTTATTATTTTTATTACTTCTAATGATGGTAAAAATAAACAATAGGCAGTATATGTTTAAGTGAAATTGTAATTTGGCCCTTAGATGTATCTGTACCAATCTCGGACTACTTAGCCCTTCAATTTCAAATGCATCATAACGCTAATTCACAAAAGGATTTGTTTGGTTGTTTGTTTTGATGGGTTTTGTTATTATTATTTTAGAATAGTACAACCACTAAGTATTTGGCATTACATTGCAAGGTTTCTGTCAGTGTCACTCAATACCATGACTGCAATCCTTTACATACTGGATAGACTGGGATTTATAAATACCAGTGTTTGCAGTGCATTTTTCATACCAGCCTTTGTGGCCTAATCCAAAATAGTTTCATTATCTGAAAAAAAGAGATTAAAAATGTATTTTCAAATATAGCAGGAGAGCGGGCAGAGCCTGCAGTGAGCACTAAACCCACAGTGGCACGACCAAGGGGATAGGTAGCGTTGTGCCTCTGCTGGCATATGGTTAAGTAGCATCAAGCAATATTGGTGCAGCCTTTCTGTCCACTTTCTTTTCTGAAGTGCTCTGTGAAGGAAGGTTGCTTCCAGGAAACCTGGCCTTCCTTTTCCCCAGAGTCACTAACACAGTTTTTGGTGTTAGGAATATGTGTATGAGGTTGGCAGCTCTGCTACTTGCAGTGACAAGCACTGTCAGAAATACATCATTTCTATTATCTTCTGGGAATAACTGCTGCCACATCATCCCCTCTCTCCCCATTATTTCCCTGTGTAATGAAAATAGAGGAGACAGGCTTCATGAAGGCAAGGAGGACTCAACTGTGGTCTGTCAAAATCATAAAACCACATGTGAATGCTACAGAATACTGCCATAGGATATGGTAAATGCCCTCATTATGCTAGAGAAGTTCTCATCAGTTGCTGTGTCCCAAGGCAAGTTGGATAATTTGGAGAGTTTCCTCTGTAGGCGCAAGTTCAGACAAACTCCCTGGTGTTCAGTCACAGTGAACGTTTCCAGTTCCTAAGTGTACAAAGTGATTAATGGGGATCTCTTTTCTGGAATACTTTTCAGAAGCACATCAAAATCATCACAGTTTGCAGAAATATGTGGCTTTGCTGTGAGTGGAACATTGTAACAGAAAGAAATTGTAACTGAAAATTTGTAACCTATACTTACACAAAACATGCCTTCAGTTATTGCTTTTTGGAGTTACCAAATGCCCTGGGATATTTTTCTACCCAATATTTATATTCTAACAAAAGCTTTATATTTTAACCTGCCGGTAGAACATGCCTGCAGAAATGGCCCCGTACCCTGCTGTAATTAGTGCCCCAGTCTACTACTCTGCTAGCAATCACTTTCTTTAATGAATCATGAAGATTCCATAAAATGTATTCATAATATTTATTTTACTGTTGTTAAGTCAGTGTGTTCTTGCAGGATTGTGTAATCTGGAAAGCTTTTAAATACTTAGCAGTACTGCTGACAAGCTGGAGGCAGTCCAGAGAGGGCTGCTAAGATGGATAGAGGGCAGGAGCACACAATGTACAAGGGCAAGATGAACAGACTCGGTTTGTTTTCCGTCACTTGCAGGAGCCTTTATGGACGAGCCAGTTTATTCTGAGGGGTACACACGAAATCACAAGGGGCAGTGGTCACGCACTGCAACAAAAGATGACCTGTTTGAGCACAAGAAAGAACTTCTTCCCCTGCAAGTGGAGCAGGGTTTGCCGGAGAGGTGTGGAATTTGGTAATACTGGAGACAGGACAGGACAAGTCCCTCAGAAGCCTGATCTGTCTTTGAAGATGGCCTTGCTTTCACTGTAAGCATGGACTAGATGACCTGCAGAGATCCCTCCTAACCTAAATTGTTCTGTCATTCTCATAAGTAGGCGCATCCTAAACAAACACAGCTTTGTGTTTGTCTGTGCTTGCAAGCTCACTGATGATGGAACAACTGTAGGTAGTGTTACTAATGCTTTATGTGATTATGATTGCCTAAGTCTTCCTACTGAAATGTTCCCCCAGTTGCCTGTCGCTCACAAGGGAGTTGTCTTTTACTCTGTGAAAATGTGCTCAGATTTCAGCACTCCCACAAGAATCTTCAGTGTTGTGTGCGTGTGCTCAGTAGGAACTTGCTTGCGCTTCTTATCTAAAATCTCCAAAGACGCTGACATCACGGTTTGGTTAGGCTCTCCTAGCAGTCGGCAGTGAGGAGCCTGCCTGTGCTGCCGACCGAGGCTGCCTGAGCACGCTCTGTCCCACAGCTGCAGGGCCGCAGCAGTTTCTCTGAGCGGCCGCAGGCCGCTGCTGCGGGCTGGGACGGGGCCAAGCCCTGGACGGCAGAGCAGGAAGCCTGTCTCTGTGCGGCCAGCGATCCCCGCCTGCTGCCAAGCAGCGTGCAGGGAGTAGCTTCAAGTTTAGTGGGGATGAGAACTAAACTGGAGGAAAAGGATATGGGCAAGGGTTATATTTATGCAGCTGTGTGGACGTGAGCTGAAGTTGTCTTAGTGGCCCCATAGATATTTGTCTGCATTACTTACCTGCTTGCATCCCTTTGCTGCTTCTTCCAGGAGTGACCCCCTCAACATTGCAGAAAAAGCTTTCTGAAAATACTCAAATTTTGTTTGTGTAATCCATTTGAATAAGCTTACCTGCAATGCAGTTGGATCCAGCTCTCTGAACAACCCCTGCCTGTGTTACCTGCTGCTGGCTTGTTCACATCCTTCAGATACTCCCTAAAGGTTATTGGCATTATTGCATATTCAGGGCAGATGAGATAAGAGGCAGCCAGGACCTGTGTTTGACTGACAATAAGAGGCATGCAGTCCTGCGTCCTGGAGTGTGCTGCAGTGCAGGACAGCAGGTGTGAAGGATAGGCAGCCAGGGAGCTAGGTTGGGCTGGTTTAGGGAAGATGAAAGAGAAGGCACCTGTGCAGCAGCTTCTGCTTCATACTGAAAAGGTGCAAATCACTCTGGCAAAGTGCATGTCAGAGCCAGGCATGGAGTGTGCCCAATTAGGCCTCTCCCAGCCAGGCGATGTTTCAGTTGGCATTCAGGAAGGTTGCCTCATATTTTTTACATATTTTCTTCCTATGTACATATATCTTTTTTCCACTGTGCAGGAGCTGCAAAAAGAGAACATAAATCTGCTGCTGACTGAGATTCATGTAGGTGCTGCACCAGAAATGCACCAGTTTGGTCTCATTAGAAGCAATGGTTTAGCATTTTAAGGGATTAAAAAAGGAATGTTTTATTACATTTCCTTTCCCAGTATAATCTGAACAGGTCTATACTACATTTTGCAGAAGGGTCCCATGGGATAGTTGTCTAGGTACACCCTGTTCAGCATGAGTAAGCATGGTAGAGCCAGTCCCACTTTGCATTCATTTCATAATGAATTCGTGTCTTTTTAGTGTGAGTGATAGGACTTAAATTGTTCAGGAGTCACTGTGACTCAAACATTTCTAATTTATAAGCCATCTTTCTAAAATGCTGTTGAAATATTAATGTCTATTCAATGTATCTTTGAAGGGGACTTAAAAGATGGTTTTCATAGATGAAATCATCGTCACTGTCTGTGAACAAGAGGCTTCTCACCAGGACACCTGTGACAAAGAGTAAATCCATTTATAAATTCTCTAACAAATGGCTAAATGCTGCAACAGCTGCATTATGCAAGGCTTTTAGAAAGGATGCCAAGGGTTCTGTGGCAGCAGTTTGGAGGGAGCTTTGCAGTATTTTAGGGACTGGATACCTTTTCGTTTCTATTACTTGTGAGGTGCTTTTGATGTATTTATTGTTGCACTCTTTAAACATGTTTCTGTAAGTGTTCATGGTCACATAGGAAAGCTGCAGTTTGCATGGGCCTTTCTGGACTTCAGACTGCAAAACAGCTTACACAGATATTTCCCAAAATATATTTTCTGACTTTAGAGGTGGATGAGTTCTGTTGTCTCAATAGCAGAAGCTCGCTATTCCCTGTGGAGCCAGCAGCACGATTGTTGGGTGCACTTTAATTGTAATACTTTAAGGTGCCAAGGCAGATCGTTTTGTTTTGTTTTATTTTTTCTTCTAATGGATTGATCTGAACTAGCCAGTTTCCACCCTTACAATTCAGGAGGTTTACTGGGGACTTTTGGCCCCCAAATAGAAAACTGACCTGTGCCCTGGGACCACGATGGGGTCTGTCCCTTGGCAGCAGCCTGCTCTGCTGGGAGTTCAGCAACAGTGCATCACACACTCCCGTGTACACCCTTCAGGGCCAACACTGAAATCAGCTAAGAACTGCAGTCAAGAAGTGTGGGATATCAAAGAGAAGAGGAAAGAAAATAAGGGTTGAGGGAAAGCACCTTGAGGAAAGAGGCAGGAAATTCACTGATGGAAGCAAATTGCTCTGGAAGGAAAAGAGGGGACAAGAAAAGACAAAAAAAAAAAAAAGAGAAAATGGAAAGTGAAAAGGGATTTCTGACACTAGGTTAAGTGATAAAATGTGAGATCCTCAATGGTCTGAAACTGCGTGAAAGAGAATTTTTTCTCTGATCTTCCCATCACATGAATGTTTGTTATTCTCTTTTGGCAAAATGCACTTAATCCCAGCGTTGCTTTTCCTTTGACTGGCACCTTCCAAGGAGCCTGGCATCAAATGTGCTTAGTTTCCACTGGAATGTATGAAAAGTTAATTGTGTACTTGGATTAGATTATTTCATTGATCACATTTTCTTCTAGTATGGCCTTGGCCCTGCCACATTATCAGAAATCACTCACAAGCAATACTGTACATTTGATTCTTCAGAGCTTGGAAATGAGAGGTATTTCCAGCCCTTCTCACAGTTTACAGACTTAGAAGCCGTGATGGCCCCTTCCCTTTGTTGAGCTCACCTGTTCATGACTCAGATTCACCATGGTGTATTGTCAGTGACTGGATCTCTAAAGCTATGCATCCTCTGCCTTATCTTCATGTGTAGTATAGAAGTCACAGAGAAAGTTAATGCTGAATGAACTGCTCTTTAAGATTTACAAAGGGGGTGGGGGTAAGACCATAACCTGCAATAAATACATATTTTTCTATCTGTCTCTGGTACCATCTCAGCAGCAGAATAAGCACATGGCAAATGTTCAGGAAATACTCTGTTCCTTTGGTTCTTAAAGTCACTTTTCACAGCTCTGTGTGAGGAGCAAGCTAAAAACCACCATGAATGCTGTACACAATCTGGTAACTGAGAAATTGATAGGAGGCTTTTTTCATGTATTCAGGAACATGGATCTTATTGGTGCTAAATGACTACATGTTGAAAGGCTTCCTTTCCTTACAGTTTGGTATATACTGCCTAATGGCATTCTGCCTTCTGTTATAAAAAAGAGTAAAGAATTTACCTTGCCCATAAACTAAACAGGAGATACATAGGCTAGACCATCCTGAGCATGGCTACTCTCCCAGACTGGTGCTTATGTAGTAACCTGTGAGTGAGCCTGAGAGGTGTCCTTTACACACAGGAGACAGGGTAGAGCTCAAGAGAAGAGGACAGGACTTTACACCTTTCCAAACCATTAATTTCATGCTATCCTTACCATACGCTCTTTCTGAGCTGTTTGTATATACATTATATATAACTCGGGTTTCCTTGCAGCAGTAAAATGGAGTGACAGTTTTTGGCACAGAGCTTTGAACTGACATGAGCTTGGCCAGTGTTTTTTGTCTAAAAGTAGAAGAAAAAGTTTGTATCGTGTTTGTGTTACGCAGCAAGTCTTACTAAATTTGTGACTTATTGACCAGGGATGAGAAAACTAGGCTGACTGATCAAATAAAGTCTGATTTATTTCAGAGTAGAAAAAATGTTTTAAACCACCACTGGTTGTTACTCATGTCTGTCTTCCTTGTAGGCTTCTCTTCTCCAAAGCATTGTAAAACAGTAATAGCTGGGCCAAGAAAAACCTCAATAAGTACAAGTTGGGTGGAGAAATGTGTCCTTTCATTCCTTTGGACTTGCTGCTTGCTAGTTGCTTTAGCTACCCTCCTTTTGTTTTTAGTTCAAGAGACAGCATATAATCAATCCAATCACCTCTTCTTTCTAGTTTTGTAGATATCCCTGCTAAACTATCTTTTTTCAAGGCTGGAAGGTCCTAGCTTATTTAATCTTAAAAAAAAACATGTTCTTTGGCTTTTTTGATAGCATTCTCCACAAACAGTTTAGGATTGGTGATCATTTTCCTTTCCAACTCCACTGAAGGGGGGGGGAAATGTGCACCTGTGTCCGTGCATTCTTACATTTGCTCCTGCCCTCTTCACCATGGTGGTTTCATCCTTGGAGAATAACTTGGTTGTAGGACTCACAGAGTGCAGCTGGGTGAGGGCAGACCAGAGCACAGAGAGACCCATCATGGAAATCCACTGCTGTCAAATGTAATGGCAGCTGTTTGAAAGAAGTTTACAGGCTTCCTGCAGTGATAATAGGTAATGGCTCTTTCACTTACTTTAGGCAAGGCAGCATTAGAGATACTCCTTTGTAATGTGGCTTTTCTAGATCCTTAAGCAACTGATACTTTAATTTGGTCCTCAGTTAACGTGGTTTGAAAAGGACTTAGTACTTTCATGAGAAAAAGAATCTTGATTTGGCTCAGAATATTTGCTGAGGGATTTCTAAAAGAAGAAAACTTGTAAAAACAGATTTGATTTATAGATTGGTGAGACATACTAGACATGTTTAGAGGCCAGGTGTAGATTAATCTGTCATCATTTTCCCAGTGTTGTAGGAATTTCCAACATGTGCCACCATGTTTGGTGCCCTCAGGACTCAAAAAGGATCACTCCTGGGTTTGGTTTCCCAGCTCAGATGACAGCACAAACATCTCGCCAAGAGACCAAGACCTATGCTGACCTACAATATTGTTATATAAGCATTCACTCTAGCAAAAGTAAGAGGTCTGTGCACCTTCGGTGATAAAATTATGCCCCATGTGAGGGGCCAGCACAAATTTAGGCATGCTGTGAAGCCCTCAGTGTGAGCTTAATGGAGTTGAGGCAGATTTCCACAAGACAGATGATGGTGTGTTCCGAATTGAAAAGTTATTTTCAGAATGAAGAACACCAGAATACTTCACATGAGCAAACTGCTTTTTTCTAACCTGCTTAGGGATAGCTGAACTGTTTTGTGTAAAATTTCCATAAAAGACGGGTGTCTGATACTGAGGTTGTCACCTTAAATGAATAAATTGTAGCAAAGTGTCAAGCAATTGAATACCACATTTTGTAATGGGATATGTAAGAAGATTTAGCAGATGGCATTGTTAATTCTGCTACTTATATATATTATTTTAACATGTTTCTGGCATCTTATATCTCTGTTCCGGTATGTGGAAACTCTCTCTACCCACTCTACTCTTACTACACTTTTCATCTTCCAAAAATTTGGTAGCTAATTTAAGAACTTATGCTAAGGTCACAAAAACTACTGAATTTTTTGAGTTTTCTTTAGAGTTATAACTGCAGTCTCTTGGCTAATGTCATTTCTCCTTGGAAATGTTTCCATTTAACCTGGATGCTTACCTCAAGCTTAATCATCTAGAAATGAACAATGAACCTGGAAGTTTTATCAGGTGTACATTGGTATTTCCCATATTCTTTGGTTCCTGATTTTGTTGGAACAATTTAGATTTTAAAATTAATCTTTTTAATGGTAATTAGACATGTCCATTTATTCTTCCTCATAGAACAAAAAGTGTAGTCAAAAAATATTTCTTTTTAAAAAGTGGGAAAAAAAACTACTTCAGTTTTTCAAATTTCAAACAAAGCATAGCTGGATTGTAAGCCTTTATAAAAGTTTATGCTACTATTATTTCCTATACTGGCTTGTTTATTCCTCTTTCATATATACGTATCTCAGGTTTGTTTGAGCCAGAACTGCTGGAGCCAGTTATACTGTTGATACAGAGTTGTTATCCAAAATTTCAGGTTCATTTAATCAGTATAAATTACTCTCTGTAAGTCCATGTATGGCAAGTGCAAACCATGCAAGCTAATTTCTTTTGTCTTTTATGCTCATTGCTGCTGATGGAGACAGAC